>NW_020664463.1:13693103-13713284 GCF_002925995.2 Terrapene triunguis | reverse complement strand
CCTCCCATCCCTATGGGGTGGGACAGCTGACTCAATTTTATTGTAGGTTCTCTGCGTTTCTCACCAAGTTTGCCAATGAGACCCTGGCCATAGAAAAAAAGCCTTAACTCAGAGCTTTACCAGCTCCGGTTGCTGTCCCTGCAAAACAGACAGGCCCTAGATTATGTTTTAGCCTCCCAGGGAGGGGTGTGTGCCTTTATTGGGAGTTAATGTTGTACTTATGTCCCGGAAAACTCACAGGGCATTAACAAGCATGTCCTGTCGGCCGAACAGGCTTTCGAGCAGTGGAAGGCCCAGGAACAGGAACCCACTCTGTTTGATACCCTCTGGAGCTGGCTCCCTAGCCTAGGGGGCTTGGGAGGTGGTCTTGTCCGCCTCCTGCTTACTGGTCTCGTACTTTGTTTCCTCACCCTAGCTCTCTTCTCATGCCTGAAATGTTTAATGGTTAAAGTATTTACCACCTCTAGAAGTCAAGACACCTCCTTTTTCCCTTTAATGAATGATCCTAAGACCATGGCGTTAAATCACATTTTGTCCTCAAATTATGAGAAAACTCAAGCCGGTGCCTTTTGAGTGTTCTCAGAGGAGGGAGTGGTGTCACTAGGCATCACCCTAGGTAACTTGGGGGGGTGGAAGACCACGAGAGTCGATGAAGCCCCCCCGCTCTAGGCCAAAGTGAACCAAAGCCCCTGCATGTTAAACTTTACTAACCTCACAGGCCAGCAGCTGGGAAGCGATAGTAATAAGGCCTGCATGCTTCTGGCTGAAAGGCAAGATAACAGATCAAAGGGAAAAGGACAAGATAACGGTTCAAAGAAGAGTTACTAACGAGCTAGACTTATAGCCGCCAAGATGACTTAACTGCTTAAATGTAATTGCTACTGCTTAATGTAACTGCTACTGCTTAATGTAACTACTGCAGAGGGAGGAAGGGGAAGAAGGGGTGGAGGTAGGAAAGGGAAAAAAAAAAGCATAAAAAGGGAAAAACTGCTTGTCTCAGTGCGCTTGATTTGAGACGTGCTGGTCTCCTAGTGCCTATTCAGAGCTCTTGAATAAACTTGTCTGCTTCTCCACCCTGGTGTGTTCATTGGCACAAAGCACACAGAGCAACGAACCCCGCTGTTGCCCCCTCGGGCCCTCTGTGCCGGCAACAATCTGGCAGCTAGATCAGCCTGTTGTCCTATTCAGTTCTCTCAGATTTGCACACACAATAGTAAAGAGGTTGTTGAGATGGGTTTTTTTGTTGTTTTGTTTGTTAAAAGTCTACTATGAATTTTCTAACTTAACTTGCCCTGTGTTGGACTTAAATCTTTTCCTTCCATGGAGTCAACTTTTGAACCTCTTGGAGCATGGTTTTCAAAGATTATGGTGGCAAGACCAGGGGAAAAAACTTCTTTCTTCGGACACGTCCTTGGGCCCTTACTCCTTATGGGCCCTTACTCAAGATGTTCAATCTGTGAGACAGCACGTCTGCAGCTGTGACCTTACTCTACAGTTACCAGTTTGGGCACCAAGAGCACATGCACTGCAGAAAGAGAGACTCATCTATACAATCTACTCAGACAACTCCAGTGATTAAAGCTTTAGTTAACTCAATGAAAAATCCCTGACAGAGTTTCATTATCTCAACTCAATTTAATTTGCAGTTCTCTCCTTCAATGGGAGCTGCCATCTTAGCATTTGCTACTTTAAACTACTTCAACTGTGACACCTATCAGCCTTAAATCCAACCAGGTGAAGTGCTATGATCATTAAAGCAACAAACTAAGCCAAACACAAACACTGCAGCACAATTGTGCATCAACACCTTGTGCTCATCTAGCTTTTAAATTCCCTGAGTTTGTCTTTAGTGTTTAGCCTCCCCAGAGCAGGGACCCTGCCTTACTCCAAGTTCTGCACAGCAAACTGTTAGGACTGTTACACACTTCAGTAAATGTAGGAGGAGAGGAACTGGGGTATAGTCTAACTGCAACTAACAGCATGAACTTAAAGGGGAAAGTTTGCAACATTTAATTAGGAATCTGTGGAAAGGTCTCTAAAGGAAACTCACGAAAGTCACTTCAATAGCTATACATTTTTAAAAACTAGACTGGACAAGATGCTAAGAAATTCTTAGAGGGACAGATAGATAATGAGTGGGGTTGGGTAGCCCAATAGGTCTTTACCATCTCCAATAGCTGTGTGTATGAATTTGCCAGATATTTTTATTTTAAGAACTGTTGCAAACAAGATGCCGTGGGTCTTTGGAGAATGAGTTTTCTGACAAACAGACTCGAGATCATCCGAGCTTTTCTAGACTATCCAGGCTATCTTCATAATCTGTGTGATTATGCACAGCTAAGAGAACTAAGAGCGTGACTAGACAGACACTATTTTCTCCATTGGTTCTATCTATCTGCTCGTTGTGAGGGGTAGATTAAAATGCAGAAGAATATCGCTATGCTGTTTCTACTCGAGAAAAGAAACTGGAAAACAGTGTTCCTTAAAGGTCCAGGATATTTGGCAACTCACAGGGAAAATTGGTGATACATCAGAAAAAGACAATGCTTTCATCTAAATTATGCCTGTGGAATCTCACCATGGCCCCTATGTAAATAGTACCACACACTTAAAAAAAAGGGAAAGTGTTAATATTCACATAGCTGAGAAGATGCAAAGCAAGTCTGGATTTAATCTAACCAGGGTTTAACAACACACAGCACTTAACACGGCATTTCCTCTTTTTGCTGCTTTATTCATTAATACATCATTAAAACAAACTTTTTCCTCCCTACCCCCTCCCTGCCCCCAAGCCAACCACATTGGTACAGTATTTGCCAAGGATACTATATATATATTACTTCAGTGTTTTTTATCCATTACAAATTATAGTACATTCTGAACTTTCCTACTAATATTGCCATACCACACTGAACGACTTAAAATAGATACCACTGGATGAAATTGGAGCGAAATCATACATCTTAAGGCTGATTATTTAAAACAGACTTTTTCGGTTCCTAAAATTCATTTAAGTTACATGATACAGTTTGAGGCGTGTTTTCATAGTGGAATCAACTCAAGAGAAAAGCATTAATTATAATCTAATTCTTCATCCTGCAAAGTCTGAGGGTTTATCTACACAAACACTTCGTTTGCAGCAAGCTGAGGTGTAAATCTAGAGTGCATTAGCCTACCGCACGGTCGTAAACCTGGTGGACCCTACTGGCACACTAAACGTTCCCTAGTGTGCTTTAATTTACTCCAATTCTAAAGTAAGTTATATCAAAGTGCACTAGGGAACTTTTAGTGCTAGTCAGTAGGCTCCACACAGACAATAGATTCATATCCCAGTTTGCCACAAACTAAGTGTTTGCGTAGACAAGCCCTTAGATTCTGTGCTTACATTTTATCAAGATTCTGAAGGAGATAGGGTCAGATTTTCAAAAGGCATTTAGGCACCTTAAAGTTGCAGAGAGGCACCTGGGTAGGATTTTCAATTGCAAAAATTTATTTTAATGGATTTAGGTGCCTAATCTGCTAACCTTTGAACATCCCACTAGGCACCTATCTGCATCTTTAGGCCCTTAAATACCTTTGTAAATCTGGCCCCAGGATTTCATAACTGCAATGATATATGACAAGACAGCCCAGGGGGGGAGAAACATATCAGTAAATGTGGTAATAAAAATGATGGAGAAAACATAAATATAGTAGTATGGTGAACTGATTTAGGTTTAGTTTTAATCCAACTAAAAGCTTTACCCAGTCTAACAGCCCTTCTCTTCACACGCATTAAGTAGAACCATAAATGCTGTCTTTTGTAAACACATTCTACTTCTGTGTTATTCCTCAATTTTCACTTAGCCAGCCACCTGGAAAACTCCATTGTTCTAAGGGTTAGAGACACTTTTTCTCATCTCTCTCATTAATTTTCATGGACAAATCCTTTCATGGGCTAATTCAAGTACAATACTTAACTTCTGACCACATTTTTACATACACACATGCACAGCAAGAGAGCACAGTTTTCAGATTAGTTATAGTGTTATATATTAGTTATATAGTATTTAGCAGTCTCTCTCTCAGGGTTAGTTTTCCAATTTTATTTAAAATTTAAACTCCTCATTCTGCAAACCCATATGCTGATATGTGTATTAAGGTTAATAAACCATAAAGTAGATTATTACTCTAAATTTCAAGGGCTTAATAATATGGTTTTACAAATTTAAGTATTTCAGCCTCATTTTTCCACCAAGTCAGTTTTCTGGATTTTTTGGATGATGACATCTCACTGCTGTTTCTTGTGATCCAAACAGCAGCAGAATAGCACATGAACATCACAGCACATACCTGGAAGTAACAAGCATCATGCCACACTAGAGTGAGAGTCCTCCCAGCGTTCACAACGCTTTTTGCAATGAGTGCAGTAACACTCACAGTCACTGCAGAAATTGGCAAAAAAAAGACTCCCTCCTTTCATGACCCTATTAAGGGGTAGGAAAGGATGGTCCTCTCTGCTTCTCTATGCACACTGTTCTCCCTGTTCCTCTGAAGGGGTTAAAGGTTGCAAGTGCTTCCCCAGGGGTCAACCCTTTGGTCCTATCGTTCTCTACTACCTTGGATAGGGTCTGTGGGCCTCTGTCCTGCCCTATAAGGTTTCGGCTCCCACTGTTTCATGTCCCACTCCTCCTTCCCCCAGTTCTGCTCTTCGCTCCATGGCCTGCGAAGTGGTCGGGTGTGGAACGAAGTGTTCCCTCTGGTCCTGATCGTCTCTCGTCGCTCAATGAACCTCCAACCATTTCATCTCCCACGTTCTCCCAACTCCTCCCTTCCACAGTCTGGTTCTGGTACTGCTCCCTCCACACAGAATCCCTGCGAGTCTCACTAATCTTTCCCTCGTCCAACAAGGGATAGAACAGTGGTGGAAGTGGGCAAGGAATCACCAACAGGGAACTGAAATAATCTGTCTTGACCTTACATCATAACAGTCCTGTGGGAAAGGTCTCCTGGGGTCCACTGCTCCTTTCCAACCTGATGCAGGTGTTTGAAAAGAAGCCACTGGTGGCACTAATTCCACTCCCTCCACAAGAGGAGAGAGGAACAGCAATCACAGGAGGCAAGAAAACTACCCATCCCTCCAAAGGGAAGAAGGAGACAATGAAGCAGACTGGGAACCAAATGTTTTCTCTCCCAGCCTTCCTCACCACCATGAATGGCAGAGTTGGTGGCCCTACTCATATATACACAGAAAAGCAGGAGAAGACAAGTTACTGAAGTTTACTTAATGTGAATTGAGCGGGGAAGGGGGGGGTGTAAAAGTGGTGGTAGTGGTGTACAAGTGCAACTGACATGAAGCAATGCGGATCATTGGGCCAACAGAGAGTTTCTTCTCTCTGAACAGCATACTTCTCTATATGTCCAGTTTAAGGGAAGAATGGGTCTTGAATCGATTGTTCAGCTATTGGCACATACTGTCTTGACTGGCCAGAGAGAGTGGTACAGCTATGTAAAGAGAGGCCACAGCCATATAATTTATCTGAATCCAAGAAACAAATTATTTCTAGAATGTCAGAGAAAGAAAAATGAATATATACTCATTTCTGCATGACAGCAAATCAAGCGAAAGACAATAAGACAGCAAGAGATATTTAGAGTGGAGGCATCATAGGCATTTTTCATTTTTGCCAGTTTAAATATCCTGATAATTTTACTGAAGTTTCCATATATCTTCCCCTTTACAATCTCCAGGGAACAATGGAGGACAAATATTATGAGCCTAGTAAAACAGTGTATATGTGAAGGGTTTAGGGCTGGTATTTTCCAGGTGACACCAAGGAGTTAAGACACCAAATTCCCATTGAAAAGTCAGATTTCGGTGCCTTACTCCTTCAGGTGACTTTTAAAGCACCAGCTATATTATATTGTATATACACATGAGACACATACTATTCTTAGTCCACAATTTAAAAAAAAATACAAATTAGGAAACAAGGTTAGCATGCCAAGTACCAAACGAAGAACTATTTAGCTTATTTATAGAAAAACGTCAAAAGTTGATTTCAGGACATAATGCTACAATTTATAAAATTGCCACCAAGCAATAAAATATAATAATTTTCAAAATAGTGTAGGTTACACATTACCCAAAATGCATACTCTCTTACCAGCCAATAATGATTCCTGTTCAACTTCTAATCCATGAAGCAACTGGATCAAGTGGACAGACACTTCAATCAGACCCAAATTCCTATTATATGGTTAAAAGAAAGAGGGAGTTTAATTTTAAACCTCCTAAGGGAAAAGAAAAAAAGAAAAAACTGTCTGGAGTTACATCGCAAAACATCACAGATTGATCCTAATCTCACTGAAGCCTCTCACCTGACTTCAGTGGATGCAGAATCAAGCACCACAGACAAAGTCATATTGGGGAGGACCTGGGTCTCTGACACTTGTAAACAAAACGTTAACTTTTCATTTCAGACTGTTCGCATAACCATACTTTCAGTTCTGAGCTAAAAGTTTGCAGTTTCATGTCCCTCACAAGGATTTGGGTTTTTATACCCACCCGATGCATGCTGGGTAGATGTCAGTGCAGCAGGTGCATATTTGGGATGGAGTGGGGCTCAGTATTGTTAGAGATGCTGTCTTTCAGATCAGTCTGTTGTGTTAATCCCTGGAACCTCTCCAGGTGGATATTAGAGATTTGTATTACTTTTCAAACACATTAAGGGATAACCCCAGTTCCATGGCTGACACTTCCTCATTCAATAAGTTCTAAGGATATCACAGGCTATGTGTGAACTGGTTTCAATGCACAATAGCTACTTCATTTGTCTATAGTCACTGCACTACCACTAAAACAATAGGGAGTTATTATTTGTATTACCTAGGATTACTATTTGTAGCACCTCGGATCCCTAATAATTATGGAGCAGGACACCATTGGGCTAGATGCAGTTCAAAGAAAAGGCACCGTATAAATTCACATTTTATCTTTAAAGAATGAATTGCTTGCACTATCATTATTTTTGTTGTAATTTACCTTTATATGGAATGTACAATTAATGTTTTTGTATAGTCATATGCTACATTATATCTTTTCCCATTCTACTCATAGGTCCCAACCCAAAGGTCATTCCTGAACGAGACTGACCAGCCCACTGTGTCCTCAACTCCCCCCTTAAAAACAAACCCGGCTACACTATACACCATTGGCTAAAAGGAAAGCAGTAAAAGCTCATCTGACGGTGTACCCCTTCCCTTCTGAACCACCAGGGACAACTACCTTTGCAGTCCACCACTTGTACACCTCAATGCTCTGAATAGTACCATAAAGCATTACCATCGGAACAGCTTACTTATCATGTGTCATATAAAATGATGCTTACTGAAACCAGATTCAGTCTTTTCCCTCTTTGAGCTTCAAAAATCCAGATTTGTTAGAATTTAGTTGGGCATTTCTATAATTAAATGGAAATATTTTCATAAAGTAAAACTTCAGATAGTTTAAGTAGTTATGAAATATGCCATCAATGCCCCAGTATATTATGCACTACCATTAACTATCAGGGTTTTAAAATACCAGACAAAAATGGCTCAAATCAAATTAAGAACCAAGGGGTTAATTCATTAGGAAATATTCAAAACCATGGAATAAGGGCAAGGAAAATTCCAGGTGGTCATGGATCCTAACTCTAGTTCAGAGGGAGGAATGGAAGACCACCAGCTCAGAGCTTGCCAGAAAAGACAATTAGAGTCAAAGTATTCAAACAGTTCCATAATCAGAAGTTACCCTGGAGGCAGAGAACTTGTGCCAGTAAGCTCTCCACCTCCCATGGAGCACACCACTCTCTTCAGTGAGCAGTGCAAACAGGAATATTTAAGAATCTGTAAATTTAGCTCCAAGCTGAATATTTTTTTTTAAATGTTGTCATTTCTGCATATGTTTTCAGTGACAACTTGGGCCCCTTTAAACTAGGTTTTAAAGCAAAGAGGAGTCCATATGTATGAAACATGAGTTTCTTTGCAGTGAGCCAAGTGAACAAAATGACTTAGGAAGAATGAAGTGACAGCCTCCAGATACTTTCATCCAAGGCTCTTATTTGTTTCAAACCCTTAGAATTCCTTCCTGAAAATCCTTAGTTAAGTATTAGCCTGATTTTAAATACCATCAAAAAGGTTTAAATTTCTAAACCCCGCATATTGCAAACTTGACACCAAATTCCGCTGATCATTTTCCCTCCATCCACAATTCCTGAACATTTAATCCTGAACAAACTGTGCCTTTATGGCAATTAAAAAAATCACTATGGGCCACACTGTGGCCCATCCCAAGTGTCTCCCAGGATATTTAAGGAGCAGAAGGCTACGCACACTGCCCGTGTACATGGGGATTGTGGCAAAGCCAAAATAGACCTCTTCGAATAATCCCTACTATGCAAAAGGTGCCTTTACATATGTAGCCAAGCTACAGCAAGTTTGGCTATTAGAATTCAGTTTCTTGTCAAAATGCATCAACTCGCATTAATTGGCTGCTGAGGCTATCATCAGTCTGGCACAGAGATGCAACCATTGGAGGCAACATCTTTTTTCTTACTCACTGAATAACAGACTCAATAATTAACTCCTACACGGACACTAAACATAACTTCATAGCTAGTCAATGGTCCTCTTAGGTGTACACATCATAGGAGACACCATCAGCCCTGGCAGCATTTTGAGTAGAACTGAACAAATAATGGATTTTTTGGTTCAAGGGAGGAAGAGCCAACAAAAAATATCCAGTTCAATTTGAACCAAACCCATTTTTTAATTTTTGTTGTCAAATCAAGGACTCGACAAAATTTCATTTGGAATCAACCCCATTTTTTCAGATTGACTTGAAATGATTGAGTTTTTCCAGTGTTTTTCACCCTGTTTTGTGAAGGATGAAAAAGACGTAGCTTTTCCCAATCTAGGTTGAGGTATGCTGACAAGAAGAAACTTGCACGGTCATTGCTATTCTTGTTCCAGGGATACAGGGAATACTTCATTTCTAAGTGCTGCTAACTGACATCATCAACCTGTACTGAAATTCATTGTAAAAACATTTTTTTAAAAACACAACTTTGAGTTTGGACTCCCAAACTGCATTTCTATAACTCATAGTAAATTTACAGAAAATATATACTACCACTTTCCTCGCTTTTAAAATATGCCATCACACAACTGTGTGCTTCTTATGTTTACACCGCTACCTCAATATAACGCGACCCGATAACACGAATTCGGATATAACGCGGTAAAGCAGTGCTCCGGGGGGGGCGGGGCTGCGTACTCAGGTGGATCAAAGCAAGTTCAATATAACGTGGTTTCACCTATAACGCGGTAAGATTTTTTGGCTCCCAAAGACAGCGTTATATCGAGGTAGAGGTGTACTTTACTCCTGGGGGAATTCTGCACCAAAAAATTTAAAATCTACATACAATATTTTAAAATTCTGCATATTTTGTCAAAATAACACCATATAATCATACCAGTTTCAATTATTTTGGTAATTCATTTCAAAATACCTGTCAGCAAGTATGTATGTAACAATACAAACAACAAAAAAGATTCAGGAAATGTTTTTTTGACAATCAGATTCCTACTAGGCATATTAATACAGAACTTTGAGTAATAATCAATTTAAACTACAATACAGAACCATATTTCCCGCACCCCTCAGAAGCAATGCAAAGGCTTGGGACAGTCAGGGGTAACAGAGGAGCTGAGGGAGAGGAAACTAATTGCTGGGACGAAGCCTGGGTGTAAACTTGGAGGGTTGTTGGGTATGGGTCGGAAAAGTATGGAACAGGGGTTTTTTTGGGGGTGGGGGAGGGATTTTTAGGGAGCTTCCCCCATTCAGACCCTGCCTGACCCCTAGCCTCTCCCATTCAGTCAGGCACATCTGCCCCTGTCCCCATGTGTCCCTGCACGCCTTGTCCAGGTGTCCCTCCATCCCAGACACCCATTCCCTCCCATCCCCATATGTCCCGGCACCCTTCCCCCGTCTCCATGTAGCCCTACACCCCCTTAGCCAGCCCCCTCCCCCATCTCCATGTGTCCTTGCACTCCCTCCCCTCTGTCCCCATGTGTCTCTGTGCCCCACTCAGTCATCCCTTCTCCCACATAGCCCTGCACCCCCTCCCCGTGTTCATGTGTTCCTGTACCCCCTCATCCAGTCCCTTCCCCTAATCTCCATGTGCCCCTCCCCTCTGTCCCCATGTCTCTGTGCCCCCCTCTCAGCCATCCACCTTACCCCATGTAGCCCTGCACCCTCTCCCTGTGCCGGTGTCCTTACACTCCCTCAGCCAGCCCCCTCCCCTCATCTTCATGTATCCCTGCACCCCGTCCCCATGTGTCTCTATGCCCCCATTCAGCCACCCCCATGTGGCCCTACACCCCCTTTCCTGTCTCCATGTCACCCTGCATCTCCCTCCCCCCGTGGCCCTGCACCTCCAATCCCATTCAGCCCCCACCCCAGTCTGTCCTCCCCCACTAGCCCTTATGAGCCCATCTATGATCCTCCAGCATCCCCATGCTATCTGTCTCCCGACCTGGCCCGACACGCACTGTGAAGAAGGCACTGCAGGCTCTCTCTCTTCTCTCGTAGCTGGGGCTAGCCAGGAGCAGCTGCTCTGTTCTAGCACCACAGCGCCCTCTGGTGGGCAAAAGGCAGAACTGCAGCAACTTTCCAGCAGAAGCTATTTTCTGCACACCAAAAAATAAATAAATAAATATATATATATATGCGCAGCACATAAATTCTGTGCATGCGCAATGGCGCACAATTCCTCCAGGACTAATAGTTCATCTGTGCAACTATATTCATTTATTCAGGCCCCTAGCAAATAGACTGTAATTATGGAAAGTGTGTGTTAGATGATATGTTTTTTATAAAACTTCTAAATCTTCATTTTTAAATACACAAACTTTTTAAATTACTTTAAATAAATATCGAAGATTTAACTCTAAGAATCTGGAAAATATTTACAAACATGACTAATAATTTCACCTAAATTTTTATGTTTCAGAATTTTAGATGCATTTGTGCTTAATTGTTGTGGTGGGAAATAAGGCAACAACCCTTTAAACATTTTGTTGAGTGAAAAGAAGACTACAGTAGTTTGAGAATGTCTGAATAGTTTGCTGTCATAGGATGCAACCACAAAATATTATACAACGCTCATTTTGGATTCTAAGTAAACACTACAGCCTGAAACATTTAAAATGAGGAAGCAGCAATACAGAACATATTTAAACAATCATTTATTGCTATTACCAGGAAATTCCATTTACAGCCTTTTTCAGTTATGCAAGTCTTTAAAAAAAAAATTATCAGACGCAACATCCTCATCTAAACACTATCACAGTATTTATGGAGTTCTGTTATTTAACTTCATCTATTCTGCCCCAATATAGGACAATTGCTATCTCGTATAGAATACTATATCTCAGCAATTCAGTAAAGTCAGATTTGAAAAGTCCCAGAAAGAGTAATTTTTGAGATTTTGAACACCAGTTTCACATAATCCAGCAACCTTGATATAGCTATTTTCTGGCTAGCTTTTACGGTTTAACTAGCTAAATTTTTAACAGCATTTGAAAATGAGAAGTACTGTAAGAGCAAAGTATTACCGGCTCTTTAACATTTATTTTTACAGTTTTTTGCAAATCCAGAGTGGATGACTGACAATCTAAGAAATTAAAACTAAATTCTGCTTGAAATACACCCATGCAACCTGAAATAAATGGAGATGAGACTACATAATTGAGGGCAGAATCCAGAACTTCACATCCATTAATATTAGACTAACAGTCCACATTTGTGGAAGTGTACAATTTATTCCAGATAGCACACACAAATATTGAATGTATTTTGTCATACTCAAGATGTAAACCTACATGTATTAAAAAAAACATTAAATCATCCTTCATTTCAAAAGTCAGCTAAAGTTGCTGACTTCTAAGAATATATTCCCTATCATATCATTTACAAAACCAATCCACTTGGAAGCTAAAAAATTAAAGTTAACATCATAAATATTATACTGATCACAAAATCAACTTCCATTATTCAGAGGATAAAGAAATGAATATTTTCATCACAATCCAGCAACCTTAACTCTGACATATGAATTTTTATAATTATTTTAATCTAAATATTTTCTTAAAGAATTCTGTTAAGTGGGAAATATCAGTTAATATACTTACAAGTCAAATAAGAACACAACAGGGTAAAATAAAAGATAAAGCACCAAAACAATTTAAACTCTCTAAAATTTGTGTATGTTAATAAGGATCATAACTATACCTCATAACATCTTGATTCTTGGCACACCGAACACAGGCATTCCGTAGACATCTGAAACATTCTGCTATAAGCAGCAGACATGTGTCTAGAGTTATCAGTTCCATGGAATCCTTGCAGGCCAATTCCATTTCACATGAGGCTTTAGTCAAGATTTTCAGGAGACTCTGGAACATACTTTCTTCTGCCATTTCTCTGAAATAAAGTATAACTGCAGTGAGTAAAGGAGGATTATAAATAGGGTGGGGAAATATTGGTTAGACAAGAAAATCTCTCATGAAGCTTATTATTCAAGTCATGTTCATTTAAAATTTAACATTGAAGAGTTGACATAATACTGTAATATATTTCTGCAATAAGAAAACTTAACCGTCATGACATACCAAAGCTTTGAGTAGAGGGGACTCACTATTAAGCGTTAGAAAAATCCAAAAGGCCCATACTAATTTTTTAAGTTATATAAAGTGAACTCTCTATTCCTGTAAAACCTTGCCCTCCCCAGAAATCAAGGGCCTTATTTTAAGATATGCCAAACATGTACTTAGCAGAGTTAAAATAATTCTGCATTCCAGTTCATCATGAGGACTAAAAAAAAAACCACAACAACCTTGTGCATCGTGGAAAATACAAATTTTAGTCAGCACAGTGTAGAAGCCTTCATAAGTCTTAAGTGACACACACCTCTCACTATCCTTTCAACATAGCAAACAGCAATTACTGAGTACAGGTCATATACTGATTTAGTTTTCATGGAACTCTAAGAGACAACTCTCAGACCAAAAGCAGTCTAAGTCATCCTAACCACATACACTATTACTATATACACAAAAGATGCATAAGATCATTTAGGAACATAAGAATTAGGAATCAGCATACTGACTCAGACCAACTGTGTCCAGCACCAGATGTTTTAGAGCAGTGGCTTTCAACCTTTTTTCATTTGTGCACCCCTAAAAATTTTCAAATGGAGGTGCAGACCTCTTTGGAAGTCTTAGACATAGCCTGCAGACCTCCAGGGGTCTGCTGACCACAGGTTGAAAACCACTGCTTTAGAGGAAGGAACAAGAAACTACATAATAAAATAACCTGCCCAGAAAGAAGTTTCTCTAGTCCCAGAAAGTTAGTGGAAAGTTTATATCCTGAAACATGAAGATCTAGATCCCTGGTAATCCATTAAATGTTTAAAAGTGTTTAAATCTTACTAAGCCGTTGGTGTACATACCCTGTAACAGTGAATTCCACCAGTTATTATCCTTTTTTGTAAATATTCACTTTCTTTTACCAGTTTTAATTTATTGCCTTTCAACATCAATGGATGATCCCTGGCCCTGATATCTTCTGTGGTAACTTTAAGTGTGCATTCCCTGGTTTCTTCCTCCCAAATGTGAATTCAAGGATTTGAACTCTCACGTTCAAGAAGGGCACAAGGAAAACAGAGCACCATTGTGTGGTTGCAACCTTAACTCCACGTTTTCAAAAGCTTTCCATTAACTCCAATGGGCTTTGAATCAGGCCTATACTGATGAAACCAAGTTCTATAAGGGGCTAATACTGTACTTTCACGTAAAGAGCAAAGGAAAAGCATAATCTCAAAAAGTGTAGTGGTTAAGACATTGGAATGGAGCTCAGGGATCTGGGCTCAATTCCCAACCTCTTCCACAGACCTCCTATGTGAGTGAATGCAAGTCACAATCTCTCTACCTCAATTCCTCAACTCTAAAATGGGAATATTTTTTCTTCCCACCTTTTGTCTTTATTTAGTTTGTAAACTCTCCAATGCAAGATCTATTGTACTCTGTGCACGTGCAATGCACAGCACAACGGAGCTCCTATCTCAGTTGGGGCCTCTATGCATTACTGTAATGATTAATATGGAGCAAGGGACTTCACACGATGAGGAGAGCGATGGATGGAAGAGGCAGCTAGTTCAAGATTGACTACACCAACCTGCACTCCTGGGAATGCAAAGGGAGAAAAAATTACCTTGGTAAGCTAGACAAAGTAACTGCTAGAACAGGCGAAAAACTATGCAACTCTTGAGAATATCTTGCCATGATGTGGGGTCTAAAAAAAAAAGTTAGAAATTGTAATTATATGAGTGGAGGTTTCCTCCTATGTACAGGCCATTCCACTCTCACAAAGTTAAAGCAGATGAAGAGAATTGATGCTAAAATGTTATGCTGGAGCTTACACGCACATGACTCACAAAAGCAGCAAGCATAAATCTCCAGGTCGTCTGTCACACACAGATGTGTGAAAAGCTTCCAGAATATAGCTGCTGGCATATTTATTTATTTATTCAAAATTTATGTTTAGAAAGGGGATGAATGTGACAGATTAAAGCCAGTCAGTAATTCATATTTGATACATTATGAATTCTGGTGAAACTCTGCTACACAAGAAAGTGCAGCATGGTGTCACTTTAAGAACAGAGAATTTAACTCAATCCAACACCGCCAGCCAGATGCAGCTGACATGGAAAACCAGAATCCAGCCACTTTGACCCTTAGATGGATTTAAGGTGCACACAAGATCAAAGGAGCATTTAAATGCTACATCTTGAGAGAGGCAGTAGCAAAATACCTTCTGAGCTAAATACTGGGCCAAAAGGAGATAAAAATGGGGAAGAAATGTTAATCAACACAGGCGACAATAATCATGGTACATAAAGAGATTATGTTTCATTAATGTAATGCTTGACCATTTTTGGTGTAAGTATGACAGAATTCATTATCCCTGTCATACTTACACCAAAAATGGTCATGTCCCCATAAACCAAACCATCAATAAAAAAGTCACTCAATCAGTGTTAATAAGTTGAAGTACAGATAGCTGCAAAATAAAATATTTTATTTTACAATACAGTCAGTGCTATACATCTAGATGAATAACCTGTTCACAATCACTTTCTTTTGCGATCTTATATTTTGGTTGCCAGTTACTTTTGTTAATTGAGTTTTCAGATGTAACAACAAACAAACTAGTAACTAAGGGATATAAAACTGTGCACAATTTGCCCCTCAGTCATGAGAAAAGATAGGAAGGAAAGTGTTTCACTTGATCCACAAGAAGTTATTTTGTTTGGTTTTAAAATATGAAAAAAAAACCATGTATTTGACTAAGGCCTCCCACTGACAAGGACATGTGTTGCAACTACTGCCATTTACACACACAAAAATCCAGGAGATTATGCGATTTGGAGACTGATGTTCCACAGAATCTATAAATAAATACCTCCACACAAACATAGGAACGTTTTTCCAAACACTGAAGAGACAGTGTCTGGTAAAGGAGCACCCAACTGTATTCAATCCCACGTGTGACAGAGTCACATTTGCTCTGTTCAGTCAAGATGCCATACAGAGCCATTAACAGGGCAAGTGTTTAAGAGCAGTACACCAATTAAGTTACGCAAAAAATAAAAAACTTTCAGAGTCTGTTAGCAATTCCCTTTATTTTTACCTATGCCATGAGTTGGAATACCATGGAATACAATGTTTGGTAAATTTTCCTGAAGCTAATTTGAGCCACCCCTTTATAGTATACAATGGTCAATTATTTTAAATTGGTAAAAGACAAGCAAAAGTTCTAAGTACAGATTTTTGGTTTTGTTTTTGTTGTTTTTTTAAAGTGTACTCTAGCTGGTTGTATTTCAACAGTTACAAAAGGCTTTTCAATACAAATATAAAGGCTTATTCTGTTTGGCAAACTGCAGCTGCGCAGCATAGGAATTGTTCAGAAAGCCATTTTAACTGTTCACTGGATCATGAAATTCAAGCTATTGCGATAGCCTATATTATAAACAGAAATAAGAAGTTTTGATTAAAAGGATAATCTAAAAAATAAGAATTTTGTTCAGAAAAAGGTAGCACATCATGATTTTTTATAATATATTCTAGTAAAATATGAAGATCTGATTATTCTGCCAGTTTCCAACAAGCTATTTTAAATGCCAATATTTATAGGTTTTTCTATGTTGCTCCTCACTGTAGAATCTGAGCACCTGCCACACATTAATGGATTTATCTTCCCACTATTAACAAAATATGGAAGTTCATTCCATGTATGTGACAGTGAAGCACAAAGAGATAAATTAGTTTTATGGGTGCGTGCCAGTTCCAAAAGAAGAAAAAAAATACCATAAACGATGTGTCCAAGGTCACACAACAAGTCTGCAACAGATCCAAGTACAGAACCCAGATGTGGTTCCCAGTATAGGGCTTTACAATAACACCATCATTCCTCTCAAAGCAGTGCTCTTTCCACCGATTAAAAAGTATTTATGTGAAAATATTGCTAACCAAAGATACAAGTAACTATGTGCATAATCATTTTAAACAGAATGGGATGGTTGGGCAGGCTTAAATCAATTGTAAGAAGCCTGTTAAGAATAGTTTCTGCTACTACACTTGCCCCTAAGCCCCCCAGTCAACGTTTATGGGTTTACAATTTATTTATTTTTTTGGTGAGTGGGGTAAACTAAAGTTTTTCCTCTTTCCTGTTGCCATGTGAAAGGCCCACAAACATACAGGTAAAACAGTGACATTGACTATACTCAAAATGCTGTGGAATGTACAAAGTAAATGTGAAGAAAAATATTTTCCTGTAATCTGTTATTAAATATTTGTATTACCATAGCACCTAGGAGCCCTAGTTATGGACCAGGATCTCATTGTGTGTGGTGCTGTACAAACAGAACAAAGAAATGGTCCCTGCCCCAAAGAGCTTAATTTTTGATGCTACTTGTAATATTAGTAATTAAAAACTTCAGGCAGAAGTGTGATTTAAATTGCCATGTTCCTTTAAGCATCACCAAAACTTCATGCATTTCTGGTAAACCTATTACTTCAATAAATAAGAAAGTCACATTAAATTTTCTATATAGAGGTTCCTGCTCTCCCAGTCTTAGGTTCGCCCCCTTTTACGTGGAAGAATTTCTGTATTAAATTAACTTGTTCTTTTGCCTTTGTTATTGTGAGATGATGTCTACACCGTGCTCTGAAGTGTCTAGTTTGGGCTCATTCTGCTTTGCTCCAGTAAGTGTATCCATAGTCAAGAACACTCCACTGATAAAGGGCTACTCACTGAGGCCTGGTCTACACTAACCCCCCAAGTCGAAGTAAGGTACGCAACTTCAGCTACGTGAATAACGTAGCTGAAGTCAACATACCTTACTTCGAACTTACCGCGGTTCAGACGCGGTCCACACGCGGCACGCAGGCTCCCCGTCGACTCCGCGGTACTCCTCTCGTTGAGCTGGAGTACCGCAGTCGACGGCGAGCACTTCCTGGTTCGATTTATCGCGTCCAGACCAGACGCGATAAATCGAACCAGGAAGTTCGATTTCCAGCTGCCGAACTAGCAGCTAAGTATAGTCCAGCCCTGAGTGTGACCATGTTACTACCTCTTGGGAGGTGGATTACCTACGCCGACGGGAAAACCCATCCTGAAGCACTACAGTGGCGCAGCTGCACTGCTGTAGCATTTGAAGTGTATACATATCCTTAGATGCACAGCTTGGCTACGTTTTCTGTCTGAAACACATTTCTAGCGAAAAATGCAGATTTGCTGACAATGACACATTTTGTGAATTTGAGTTAGTTTTGCCAAATTGTTCATTTAGTGAAAAAAACAAAGAACGTACAAAAAAACCCCAAAACATTTTGTTTTGACATTTTCTAAATGTTTTGATTTTTTTAGTTCAATGACTTTTTCTAAATCTCCTTCAATTTTATCTTAAAAATTCAAAACCATTTAAAAATGCTCAAAAATTCAAAATGAAACGCTTTGTTTGACCCAAAATGATTGTGTTTCACAGTTTTTCAGAACCGCCATCAAACCAAACAATCTGTTATTTGTCCAGCTCTACTTAGATAAGTTCCCAAACAGCAGTATTTAAACACATGCACACACACAGGCAAATGAGACAAATTGTGAAAGTTGCCCATAGTCACACAAAGCAGCTGTGACGCAGCAGGGAATCAACCCTGCATCTTAAGCCCTGTTTCAGTGTCCTACGCATAAGACCAGATAAAAAACTAAGGAAGGATTTAACTAGCAATATTAGGTTTTGAAAAGGTTTAAAAAAAAAAAAAAAACATAAATTGTAGCATGTTAACACTTTGAACTGAGGACAAAATTCCCAGCTCACTAGTTCTGATCACACTAGCACACTAAAAATAGTGTGTAGCCACTGTGACGTGAATGGGCAGGACTAGCTAACCTAACTATTTCTAGTTTGCTAGCTCACATCAAGCTAGCATGCGTATGTTTCCTCCACTTTGGAAGTACACCCCCAGCTCAAAACATAGCCATATCCTAGGTTAGGGGAAGTGGAATTTGAACATATAAGCTCAAGAAAATGAATTTAAAAAATAACATGTAGATATGTTAGATTTTTAACACAAACATACGAATAACCTACTTTTTTTATCTTCAACATATGAGTTACAGGATTAGGGGGGACACTAGTTTGTAACTGGATCCACATGGGTCAACCCTTGCACCCAAACAGAGCCACTGAAGCCAATGCAGCTCTACATCAGTGCAAGAACCTGCTCATATGGATCCCATTACATGAAAACTAAAATAAAAATAATCACAATTCTGTCTGAATTTTCTTTAACTACATGCCTTGTGTAACATTTAAGATAATAATAAAATGAAGAGATGTCTTTTTTCCATTTGTTTAATTTCTACAAAAGTTGTCAATTTCACTTTCTAATCTTTCTTTGCACAGGCACACCATCATTCTGGATTGTAACAAGCATGCTCTTGCCACCCACTCAAAGGCCTTGTCTACATTTGGATTTTAGCTACTAATGTTGCAGCACTGATGCAAACCACTAGCACGGACACAATTTGCACTGCTGCAGTTTACCCCAGCTTCACACCTGTGCTGCTCTGTGCTCTGGTGTAAGCTGTGTCTACAGTAGTGGTCTGCACCAGTGGCTAAAACCCCACCTAGACAAGGCCTAATAGTAATGAAGGTAGCCCTTGGAGAGAAAGATGTGGTTGCTACTGTCTCCCTGAACCAGAGACCATGCAGGGAACAGAGACAAGTGGAGACAGAGAAGCATACTCTCCCTCACTCCCAGGATCCATGCACAGAGCAGAGAGTACAGGTGCGGGAAGCTATATTTCCCTTACCTATCAGACCCCAAACCATGTGTGATGGCTCGCAGGCCACACGTCTGCTTCATTAGCAAGGGGCCTAGCAGAAGAAGAGAAGCCCATCTTCATTTCACAGATCATTCCAAGTGACCAGGAAACACATTACTGCTGTAGAGCATTAGAGAAGATAGGGTTGCAAGAGCACCTGCAAGGGATCACCAGTATATGTCTGGTCCTGTTTTCCTCAGACCCACTCAGTGACCCACCCAGACGCTGGCAGGAAAGCAAAGCACAATGAAGATAAGAGTTTAAGAACTACAACAACAGCTGTTGTGAGCTTTATAGCCTGACATGCAGACTTGGTTTTTAAGTTACATGATTTCAAAGCACCCCCTTCAATGGGGAGCCAGAAAGCCCTGAAACCAGACATCACTGCACAGGTGACAGGATTATCTCTAGTCTGTGGCTACCTGGAGAGGGCGGGAGGATTTAAACTAATCTTGAAAATCAGGCACAGACCCCTCTGCCTCCAGTTACAGTCTCACCAGTACTCCCAGTCCCCCCACACACAGACAGCTCCGACACTGCACTGGCCCAACATCTGCCCCAGCCCCACACACCCCTGTGGCCAGGAACAGACCAGCTCCCCGCATCCAGAGCAACACACACACACACACACCAGGCACACCCTCGTACACGTACACACACAGCCCCTCCCCGCCCCCCAGTACATGTACACACACACCCCATAGCCC
>NW_020664463.1:13642826-13693093 GCF_002925995.2 Terrapene triunguis | reverse complement strand
GTACATGTACACACACACCCCATAGCCCCTCCCCGCCCCCCAGTACAGGTTCACACACACCCTATAGCCCCCCCCCCCGGTACAGGTACACACACACCAGGTCAGCTCCATATCACCGGTACACGTGCACACACACCCCATACGCTCCCCAGTACATATAAACCCCCAAACACCCCCAGTACAGGTACACAAACACACCCCAGTACAGCCCCATACCACCGGTAAACGAAACGTCCACACACATCCTTACACCCCCACTACACGCGCACACACACACCCCATGACACCCGCACACACCGCTCCTCGCCGCACTGACCCCCTGCCCCACACCCCGGCCCGGCGCACACCCCCAGCCCCACGTGGCCCGCGCGGGGCCCCTCCTCCCCACTACCTGGGCCGCGCCTCCCGGAACAGGCCCGTCAGCCGCCGCACGGTCTCCAGGCAGCCGGGGGCCGACGAGGCCTCCGAGAGCCGCTCCGCTCGGGCGGCGAGTCCCAGCTGCTGGGCCAGAGCGGGCAGCGCCGCCTCGGGCCCGGCCGCCGCCATCGTGCGCCTCGTCCCCGCTCCGCCCCCTGCCCCCGAGCGGCGCGGGGGTAGGGACTGCCCGGGCCCGGCCCCTGCCGCTTGGCCACACGTGGGAGGGCCCGGCGTGCGTGTGCGCGAGTGAGGCACGGACATGCGGGGGCGTGTGCACACTGACATGTATGTCCCACGTGCGTAGCGTGTACCCATGGGCGTGTGTGTGCAGATGTCTGTGATATCTGAGGACGTGCTAAATATGTGTACACACACGCCCATGGGTACATGCTACGCACGTGGAACATACATGTCAGTATGCTAAATATGTGTACATCCATGCGTGTGGATATGCATGTGTGCGTGCATGCACGTGTACAGCTGTGCGTTGATAGGGGTGAGATCCTGGGGTTAAATTCAGCCGGAGCCATCCAGAGTGGAGCTCCAGTAAAGATTTTCAAACCCGCAGGAACCCGTCCCTGGCTCGCCCCGGGGCTTTGGGAAATAGTGAGAATTTAAGGCCTGGTGATATCTGTATATGCATGCGTGTAGCTGTGTGTACATGCACGCGTGTAGATGTGTGTATGAGTGTGCACATGTGTGAGTGCATGTGTGCAGCTACGTGTGATACCATTGGTGTTGAGATAAGTGTACATGAGGGCTGGCCATAAATTACATAATGCATTACTGGAGGGATGGGTCCTTAATTTTGCATGACAGAATGTTTGTTTCAGTGTTATAAAGTTTTACAAAGGAGTGGGTAGGTCTTGAAAATCACAGAAGGTGTTGCCTAATTTGTGGACAGTCCCCACATGTATGTGAGAGACATATAGTAATTTTAAATATTTATTAGACGTAAACAAAAACCCAAACTCAGGGAATGAGCAATTAAGTTTCCATCACCAAATAAAACAGAGAGATGTTTGTTGCTTCAAGCAAAGTCCAACTACCATGCAGTCTACCTTAAAGGTAGGCTTGGAAGGATTCAGTTTTTAATCGGTAAACATTGATTTCACCATACACAGAAACAGACAAAAATATTTCCATCAATAATAATTGAAATTTGCAGGTAAACTAAGTAAAATGCTGCTTGAGAGCTTATTAGAGTTTGACTTAAGGATATTTACTTTGTATTTTTTAACATGTGATGTTGACAGTTTGTGTTCTAATGACTATAACACTTTAACCTTTTGACTCTCAATGCCTACTGTCGTTAAATATTTTTGGATCCCCCATTGTCTGACCACCCCATATTTTCCCACAGCTATGAAAATTTAAATTGACAAAAATAGAAAAAATTGCTTAAAAATAAACATTGATATTAGCCATTGAAATTATAAAAAAATTAAAATTAAATTCTGCCAAGCCTAATTAAAGGATTTTGATTAGTGGTGTGTAGCTGTTGTTGCCTCTCTCCTATTCAATTGTATGTGTAAATCTTGAACATTTATGTCTTCTACAATCAGTGGGAAGCTGAGTATGTCATGGAAGTTACAGATTCTCTGATATTCTGTCTTCTTTTTTTTTTTTCCCTTGAGCACTGTGATTTTTCCTTTTTTCATTTCCTCCATCACCAACTTTGAAGACATGCCACTGGCAGTGGGAGGAGTGTGAATACCAGTGCCTAACCTAACCTAGCAGCAGTGGAGGTGAAGGTTCCCCATCCAGAGGTAAAACATACTCTGGCTTTATGCTAGGTTTTTTTGCCTCAGATTTCTTACCATTGCCGACCCACTTCAGCTCAGCAAGTAGCAGCAATGTTGGAAGCTCTGGCCTCTCCACCAGCCCTTCTGCTGGCTGCTCATCAGCCACTCATTCACCAGCTGACTGTCAGTTGCCTTCTGCTGCCACCTGCCTCTCTTCTGTGACCTCAGCACATAAGTGTCTTAGTAATTTTCAGCTCTTTGCAGGCAGGGCAGAAACACTGCCCTATCTCAAGTGATTTTTAGCTCTTAGCAGGCAGAGCAGAAACAGAGTCCTACCACAACTGATTTCAGCTTTGATTGAACAGCTAACATAACAAAGAGGCTCCTAATGAAACCTATTTATTTTTAATTATTTGAACAATGGGGAGAACCAGATTAAACCAGACTCAGGAAAATCTTTGACAAGGGTATACAGCCTCTTAGATAGGATACCTATCCCCCATTTATTTTCACAGGGCTCTGACATTTGAGCCCCTGGCTTAACGAGATTCTTTCAACTGAGGGTGGCCCCCTCATTTGGGACAGGTTAAGCATGGTCCTGCTTTCCTACAATACAGGGAGTCCTCGAACATATGACACCCAACTTTCATTGGACACCACTTACGACGCTTTTCAATTGACAACCCATTTCTCCCCTACAACCCTTGTTTTGCCCTTACGATGCTCTATTTGCATAAAGTTCGCTTGAAATCACTTCCTGATTGTGTTATACTGGTATGGAGCTGGAAGGGATCGCTTCTGATTGGCCTTGAGGCAGCAGAGTAGCTTGTTGCCGGGTAGGGTTGCTGCTTGTTTTTGATTGGTTCCCGGCCCTGGGCTCAGCCAATCAAAATGCTTGAACAGTGATTGGCTGAGGCTCAGCATGTGTGCCATTCTCCCTGGTTTTCTGAGCCTGTGTTGCCAGCATTCGGAGCAGCATATGTGAGTTTATATGTTTATGTGAATGCTGTTTACAAAATACAGTGTACAGTAAATACATTTGATGTTACAACATCAGTCAGATATTCATTTAGTACAAAAATCTGGGTGGTGAAAATAGTGTATCAAGCGTTGGTTCAGGAACCAATTCTCCCTTCATACCATTGATTCCTATGGGAAAAGTGGTTTCAGCTTACAATGTTTCGACTTACAACGCAATTCTGAGGACCAAATTGTGTCATAAGTCTGAGAACTCCCGGTAATTACAACATTGGTAACCATATATCACTACCCCTGCATTCAGTACTAAGGTGATTTGTACCCAACACCAGCTAAAGTTCATCACTTCGACACCACTGTATCTGCTGAATATATGCAGAGCAGGAGCAAACTGTTATGTACATAAACACACCCAAAGTCTCTCCCCCTCCCAGCTAGCTGTCAGGGAAGCATTCATTCAGACCCTGCTTACAAACATATTGCCTTTTCCTTTAGAAACAAATTCAGTTGTCATCCCTCCTGAGTTAGACTAGAGGTAAACTTCTCTTCCTCCTGCATTAATATCCATCAGTGACCCTCTTGTTTTTCATGATTGTCAATCACCAGGGTTGAAGCCAGCCTGGACATGTTACTTGGGCATGTATCGACAAGTAGTGCTTGAAGGTTACACATAAACAATAAGATTTGTACAAATATCAAGTGGAAATTAGTTAGATAAATAAGAACTATCAGTTGATATTGATTAAATTAAATAACTGGACAATATGGCCTAACTTTTCACAAACCCCCATGATTTTTTACAACAGTTCCTGTGGCAAACTGACAAGCCTACACATTGAAGTACATTTCAAAGGCTGTCTTTATCTCTGAAAGAGCTAGAAACTTTTGTTTGTTTCTTTGAATTGGAATGGAATCTCAAAACTGGTGGAACAGTTGCCATGAATGAGATCCCAGGTCCATCTAATTGAGTACCCTGTGTCTGACAGTAGCCAACACCAGCTGCTTCAGAGGAAGGTGCACAAATCATTGCAATACACACTTTTGGAATAACTTGCACACAGACAGAGGTACTTTCTTCATAACCCTCATTAGTTTAGAGGTTGGCTTATACTAACTTGATATTCTTGTTATGCATGTAACTGTCCAATTCTTTTTTGAATCTTGCTATACTCTTAGGTTCAATGATACCTTGTAGCAGTGAGTTTCACAGGCTAATTGTGTGATCCTTTTATCAGTTGTAAATTTGCTGCCTTGTAATTTCATTGAATACCCCTTGTTCTTGCTTTATGAAAGAGGGTAACCAGAAGTTCCCTATGTATCTTTTCTATGATATTCACTATTTTGCATATTTATCATTTGCTCCCTTAACACCTGTTTTTGGACCCCCCTCTATTATTGGGACATCCTTTCTGAGGTAGGGTGACAGTATTCCAGGTGAGGGTGTACCATTGACTGGAGCTTGTAATATAACTTCTGCGAGAGATATGGTGAACAACATGTACTGAGTTCACCTCCACTAAAAACAGCATTCGGACATGAATTTGGGTAAAATAATCACCGTCACTAGTTATCTTTGATGATTTATGCATAAAATCAGTTTTGAAGTTTTTACAAGTTCATATTGAGTTATGAGTAGATTAAAAAAATTATTTTCAAAAGAGAAAAACCAACATTTCATAATCGTCATTATTTTATATTTATTTGTATCATGATAGCACCTAACCACCCCAATCAGCAGTTAGGGCTGCATAGCGCTAGGCAGTTTACACACAATAAAAATCCAGTCCCTGCCCCAGAGCTTGCAATCTAAGCAATGTAAGTTTTCAAAGTCTTATAGTATAGCTCAAATATGGCTTGTCTAATACATTGAGAAAACTTCACCAAAAAGAAAAAAACTATCCCCTGGCTATAGTGGAATAGCCTTTTTGACAAGTTTTATGCAGGGCTCCCAGAAATAGGTTTTGCATTTTTCTTAGAAGGCCCTGAGGTTTCAGGTCAGGCATTGAGAAATTGTGTCACACTCTGGAGGTTGACAGTTCCACTGTTCTAGCAAAGCGTAGCTGTTGTGGGAGGTCATAACCATGCAGGGTGAGAGAGTTCATCATCATTTGGGCCCCAGCTCTCCAATATCCCTCATTTTATGGACTCAGACTCACAGAAGGGACCATCATGATCATCTAAACTGACCTCCTGCACATTGCGGGCCGCAGAATCTCACCCTCCCACTCCTGTAATAGACCCATAAACTCTGGCTGAATTACTGAAGCCCTCAAATCTTGATTTAAAGACTTCAGGGTATGTCTACACTACGAAATTAGGTCAATTTAATAGAAGTTGATTTTTTAGAAATCAATTTGATACAGTCGATTGTGTGTCCCCACACTAAGCGCATTAAGTCAGCGGTGTGCATCCACAGTACCGAGGCTAGCATCGACTTTCGGAGTCTTGCATTGTGGTAGCTAGCCCACGGTTCCCGCAGTCCCACCACCCTTTGGAATTCTGGGTTGAGCTCCCAATGTCCGATGGGGCAAAAACATTGTCGCGGGTGGTTCTGGGTACATGTCGTCAGGCCCCCCTCCCTCCCTCCGTGAAAGCAACGTCGCCTTTTTTCCTGGGTTACCCATGCAGACGACATACCACAGCAAGCATGGAGCCCGCTCAGCTCACTGTCACCATATGTCTCCTGGGTGCTGCTGGCAGACGCGGTACTGCAGTGCTACACAGCAGCATCCCTTTGCCTTGCCTTGCGGACGACAGACGGTGCAATACGACTGCTAACCGTCGTCGTCGTCCCGTGGGTGCTCCTGGCCGACCTTGGTTAGGTTGGTCGGGGGGGGGGTGCCTGGGCAGACATGGGTGCTCCTGGCCGGCCTCGGTGAGGTCAGTCGGGGGTGCCTGGACAAAAATGGGAATGACTCCAGGTCATTCTCTTCTTTAAGTTTTGTCTAATGGAGATTCAGTCCTGCCTAGAATATCATGCCAGCTGGAGGCTTCTGCCTCAGGCTGCTCTCCCAGTCGGCAGCACCACGTGGTCGCACCTACCCCAGCCTACCCCTGGCTCATGAAGCCTGGACAGTAGTAAGGAGCAGTTCAACTATAGGCTGAGCAAGTGCAGAATGGTAGTAGAATGTGCCTTTGGACATTTAAAAGCTCGCTGGCGCAGTTTACTGACTCAGTTAGACCTCAGCGAAACTAATATTCCCATTGTTATTACTGCTTGCTGTGTGCTCCACAATATCTGTGAGAGTAAGGGAGAGACAATTATGGTGGGATGGGAGGTTGAGGCAAATCGCCTGGCCACTGATTACGTGCAGCCAGACACCAGAGCGGTTAGAAGAGCACAGCAGGGCGCACTGTGCATCAGAAAAGCTTTGAAAACCAGTTTCATGACTGGGCTACGGTGTGACAGTTCTGTTTGTTTCTCCTTGATGAAAACCTGCCCCCTTGGTTCACTCTACTTCCCTGTAAGCCAACCGCCCTCCCCTCCCCCTCCCCCCTTTGATCTCTGCTTGCAGAGGTAATAAAGTCATTGTTGTTTCAAATTCATGCATTCTTTATTAATTCATCACACAAATGGGGGGATAACTGCCAAGGTAGCCCGGGAGGGGTGGGGGAGGAGGGAAGCACAGGAGTGGGGTAGTTGTAGGGGCAACCCCTAGAATGGCATGCAGCTCATCATAGAAGAGGCATGTCTGGGGCTCTGACCCGGAGCGGCCGTTTGCCTCTCTGGTTCTTTGGTAGGCTTGCCTGAGCTCCTTAAGTTTCACATGGCACTGCTGCTGGGCCCTGTTATAACCTCTGTCCTTCATGCCTTTGGAGATTTTTTCAAATATTCCAGCATTTCATCTTTTGGAACGGAGTTCGGATAGCACGGATTTGTCTCCCCATACAGCAATCAGATGCAGTACCTCCCGTTCGCTCCATGCTGGAGCTCTTTTGCGATTCTGGGACTCCAGGTCACCTGTGCTGATGAGCTCTCCATGGTCACCTGTGCTGATCTGCTCGCCTCACTGGCCAAACAGGAAATGAAATTCAAATGTTCGCGGGGCTTTTCCTGTCTACCTGGCCAGTGCATCTGAGTTGAGAGTGCTGTCCAGAGCGGTCACTATGGAGCACTGTAGGATAGCTCCCGGAGGCCAATACCGTCGAATTGCGTCCACACTACCCCAAATTCGACCCAGCAGGGTCAATTTCAGTGCTAATCCCCTTGTCGGGGAGGAGTACAGAAATCAATTTTAAGAGCCCTTTAAGTCGACAAAAATGGCTTTGTCGTGTGGATGGTTGCAGGGTTAAATCGATCTAATGCTGCTAAATTCGACCTAAATGCGTAGTGTAGACCAGGGCTCAGTTACAGAGAATCCACCATTTACTCTAATTCAAACTAAATAAATGAATAAATAATGTTACATGACCCATGTCCATGCTGCAGAGGGAAGGTGAAAAAAAGCCCATGTCTCTGTCAGTCTGACCCAGGGAAACGTTCCTTTCCAACCACAGATATGGTGATCAGTTAGACCCTGAACATGTCAGCAAGACCCAACAGCCAAATACCTGGGAAAGAATCATCTGTATTAACTCAGAGCCCTCCCCATCTAGTGTCCCGTCTCTGGCCATTGGAGATATTTGCTAATAGTAGTCGTGGATGTGCCACATGCCATTGTAGGCAACCTCAGCATACCATGCCTGCCATACCAACCTCAGCATACCATCCCCACCATAAACTCAGTCTTAAAACCAGTTAGGTTTTTTGGCCCCACTGCTCCCCTTGGAAGGTTGTTCCAGAACTTCACTTCTCTGATGATTAGAAACCTTCATCTAATTTCAAGCCTAAACTTGTTGATGGCCAGTTTATATCCATTTGTTTTGTGTCAACATTGGCACTTAATCTAAATAATTCCTCTCCCTCCCTGGTATTAATCCCTCTGATGTATTTATAGTGAGCAATTATATCTCCCCTCAGCTTCATTTGGTTAGGTTAAACAAGCCAAGCTCTTTGAGTCTCTATTTTGAGTGACATTATTCATTTTCTTTTCAATGTTATCTATATGTCACATACAACATTTGGTGTTGCCTCTCTGTTATTGTTGTAAATTATTTACATTAGATATAATCATAAAACAGAGGTTATAGAAAGAAATCTTCAGTTTCACATTTAGGTGAAGACAATTACAATAATCAGGCCTACAGGTTATAAGCACTAATATTATTGTGGCTAAATCCACATCTGACAGGAGAGGACACCATCTTCTCACCAAGCATAGATTGGAAAAAAGGCATTTTTCATGGTTGTGGCAATGTGGGTATTCAGAAGCACTGAAGAGTTCAGGTGAACATAGACATTGTAGTCTGCCTAACCTATTAGTAACTCTTGGAGACGGGATACTGATCCAATGAGTGACAAGGATATTTGGCTTTAGCCCTTGCCCCAGGTCATGTGACTGGGGCCAGGAAATTAAGGTTTTGTTTTTTATTCCACTCCTGTGTCACACTCTTGTTACACGGTGACAGAAGCAAACAAGCTTTCACCAAAAGGAAGCAAATGAAGCCCCCTGTGTCCTTCTGACTGGAAGGGAACCTGGCAGAGAACTGGGAGAGGTGATTGAAGCAATACCAAATTGTCATAGAAGCAAATGGTATTGCAAAGAAAGCAGAGGATTAAATTCTCTGTGCTGCTATATGTGTCAGGTTCAGAGCTGTTGTAGTTTACTCCTACATTACTCCTCATTTGCTACACACCTTTGAACTTCCACAGTGAATGAAGCAATTCCTAACTTTTGACTGCTTGACATTCCAACCTTAACAATGTTCTTTAACCAATTTTTTGTATGGAATTTATTAATTATGTTGGGCCATTACACAAACTTATAGACGGACACAGTCCCTTGCCGCAAAGAGCTTATCTAAAAAGACAAAAAAGACACATTTGGAGTAAAAGGGACAAAGCACAAAAGCAAATTGGTCAGGATGACAGTTGACAGTTTTGTTAGTTTCATGTTTGGGGGGGATTGCGTTATTGTTTTTATGTATATTATATTTATTATAAAAATGAAGTTTTAGATTTTAGTTTAGAACAAGAAAAGCAAAATACAGGAGGCTGTAAAAATGTGTAAGTTAAAGCAGGCCTAAACTTACACATTGGGAAGCTGGAAGATGTAAATTTAGACATCAGCAGAGTGAATGTAAGTAGGTTTAAAGGATTTGGAATGTAAGGGAGTCTAAGCAATAGGAAGTGAGTCATCTTTCATGACACCTCTGAACTTGGCTCTATAGCATTCTGATTTTTAAAATGACACATATCAGCTAGGAGATGCCAGTGGAAGATTAATCATTTCTGTGACTGTGTGTAATTTGCCCTTTTAGCTTGGCAATAGCCATCTTGCAGGACAGAGCAAATCTGGTGGTGTCTTACTACTTGCCCCCCACACCCTAACTCCCACTTCACATTGTTCTCCCTGCAGGTTACATTCCACACATTTCACAGCTACTGCCTCTCCCCACCCCCCCACCCCCAAAACTGAAAATATCTCTTGGGCTGCTTGAACTTGAATCCTAACTGACTTCCTCTTGGAGTCTAACAGCCTAACCCTGCTCTCCTTCTCTCCTCTTTTCCCCATCCCTCTTCCACATCAGAATGGCCCCCTCATCCGTATCAATCATATTTTATTGGCTATTTAGGTGTTGCTAAAGTGTAAACAAAACAGAAGCCTCAGCTCGCTCTCAGAGATTGATTCTAGCAAACATTTGGCCAGGATGGGACTTCATTATGTTTAGAGATTTATCCCCATACATGGAGAATCCGGTCAGCAAAGGGCTTCACAGTATATGTGGGATTAATCCCCATATATAGGGCTTGATCCTGCCTCAAATGAAGTCAGTGGAAAAACTCCCATTGATATCTATGGTGCAGGATCAGCTCCACACTCAGCATCTGCCTGGGAATAGAACTTCATGGTGTGTTCGGGGTTTAATCCCCAGAACGTAGACTGGCTGCCACAGCAATTCTTTTCTCTACAACACAGGACATACACTTCACTGCATACGTGTATACATGTCATGTCCCAATAAATAGCCTCTTTTTGATTTTGTTTTTGCTTTCTCTGTACTATCTATACATGAGTTGGGGGGCAGGGGAGGGTTCTGTGGCATGTCAAGAGATGGAGAGGCTGCTAGAAAGTAGTGGAATGCTGTGGGGCTGTTTTCCTGTGTGCGAGTAGTAGAGAAAAAGAGGGAGAGGAGGGGTCGCTGTTGTGCAGTGTGTGGGCAGAGTGGGGGCTGCTGTGTGTGAGAGAGAGAGTTTGGGTATGGTGTGTTTGTATGGCGGGAGACAGGCTGGCTGTTGGGATGTATGCTAGGATTCAAATTTAGGCAGCAGGAGAAATTTTTCAGCCTAGCAGGAGCTGTGAGAAGTGTGGAATGTAACCTGCTGGGGGTGTGGACACAATAATGAGAAGGGAGCAGAGGGGAGCAGATAGGTATAGGAACAAACCACTTTGCTCTCTGTCCTGAAAAATGGCAGCTGCCATATGCTAGGTGTGTCTGTTTGGTTTTTTTATGTTAAGTCCAATACCAAGCTAATGCCATTATTTTTTTTAAAATACAAGTTCACATGATTCTAAATTAAAAAGAAATATAAGTGCTGTTTCCCTTCCCTTGTAGGTTGATGCTGGTGTAGTTTAAGGATGTACATGTGCCTATATTAATGTTATGTCACATTTGTCCAGAACGTCAGAAGTGTGCATGGCACTTTACAAAGGGAGGAAGAATGTCACCCCTCCCCCAAAGAGCTCACAGTTTAAAATGCCCATAAGAAGAGATCAGTGTTCAGGAGATAACAGCGAGTAATGGGGATGGAAGGAGGAGTGCACCAGGGGCAGCAGGGGAGCCCCACACCTGACCCTGGTCTCCAGCGGAAGCACCGGGCAGGGCAGGAGAAGCCCGAGCACCAGGACCCCTGCTGCGGCCTCAGGACTGGCTACCTGCTGCGGCCTCAGGGCTGGGGGACCTCCCGCCTCCCACAGCGGGCCTCAGTCATCCCCACCCCCCCATCTGCCCTCCCCATTGTTTTTAGTAAAAGTCACAAACAGGTCATGGGCTTCCATGAATTTTTGTTTATTGCCCGTGACCCGTCTGTGATTTTTACTAAAAATAACTGTGCCAAAATCTTAACCTTATTCATGGTTACACAGAGAGGGAGAAACTCCATCCTTCCTTAGATTTCCAAGACAGGGGTTTTCTTTTCCATTTCAATACTTTTCCATTAACTTTAATGGTCCACCATTCTCTTTCCCTAGGTTGTACAATACTAGGTTCTTGGACTTAGATACTATCAATTTAGGCTTAAATAGAGACTGGGAATGGCTGAGCCATTACACACATTGAATCTATTTCCCTCATGTTAAGTATCCTCACAGCTTCTTGTCAAACTCTCTTAAATGAGCTATCTTGATTATCACTACAAAAGTTTTTTTTCTCCTGCTGACAACAGTTCATCTTAATTAATTAGCCTCTTAGAGTTGGTTGGGCAACTCCCACCTTTTCATGTTCTCTGTATGTATATAGATCTCCTCACTATATGTTCCATTCTATGCATCCGATGAAGTGGGCTGTAGCCCACGAAAGCTTATGCTCAAATAAATTTGTTAGTCTCTAAGGTGCCACAAGTACTCCTGTTCTTTTTGTGGATACAGGCTAACACGAGTGCTACTCTGAAAAAAGTTTTGTGTAAACAACTAACCTGGGAGGTGCCCCTCCCTGTCTAATTGCTTCCCCACAGGACTGAGAGGTGACACTGGAGTTGCATTCTGGTTACAATTATAGTGTATTACACATATATACTTCCATAATCATATACATATCTCATAATGACCATCAAGTTGAGAACATTACACCCTTTCATAAAAGACCTCACTTGACATATATTTATGCACAATAAATTGCATATAAGCAGTGGATTCAATTGCTTATTCTTTGGGGTTCATACCCCTTGTTCTCCCTTGAGGTGTTTGGACCCTGATTATCACAAGTACACTTGTTAGTTCCTAACTGTTGTTTAATAATTACTTTTTAAAATGTGTTTAGAGGGAATTAGAGTATTGTTTGAGGAATTGTGGGAAAATGTGGGTTTTGAGGAGGGATTTGAAGAAGACAAGAAGTGTGTGTGATTGCTTTAAAAATAAATAAAAGAAGGAATAAATTGCATGAGTGACAATGTTAGGGATCATTGGATGCCAACATATATGTACACAAATCCATATGCTCCCTTTGTGATGCTTCCCAATATCAGATAGATCATTCTGGTTTGAGAATTTACTTCAGTTCCTAAATCTGCAGATCTGTTTGGCTATTGCAACAATAGCTAGAAATATTTTAGATATCGAACTTGCCCTGGAAAGAAATATTTTTTGGAGAAAAATGCCCTAGGAAAGAAAACTAGAGGAAAAGCATCTGAGCATTTTAGGAGGACAAACCTTGGGCCAGAATCTAATAACCTTATTCAAGTAGTAACATACTTCTCAAACAGTCCCATGGTACTCACTCACCGACAAAGCCACTACCTGTTCGAGGAAAGAGATCAAAATCTGTCCCGTGATGAATGGGTGAACACTGGAATTACCCAGAGGAAAATCTTGCATGATGTACCACCACTCCCATCTAGCAGCATCAGTGGAAATTATCAATGCCAATAATTTTACTAAAATAGGGTGATCAGACAGCAAATGTGAAAAATTGGGACAGGGGGATGGGGGGTAATAGGAGTCTATATAAGAAAAACACCCAAAAATTGGGACTGTCCCTATAAAATTGGGACATCTGGTCACCCTATACTAAAAGGCAAAAAGAGGGATAAAAGATCAGAGAACTAGAGAGAGCAGTGCAGTGACTCAGTGCAGTATAATTCTACTGACTGTAGGTGAAAAATTAGAACAGAGCTATGAAATGGACTAATAATTTCTGCTTTATTCACCAGTAACCACCTCACACAAGAGCTGTCTACAGACTGACATCTAGTGGAGATAAAACAATATTCTGCAGAACTGAATAAAAAAAAGTCTGAATTTTACAGTCTTACAAAGTAAATAATTATACACAGTTCATTCATTAATTTCAATTTACATAGCTTAAAAAGAAGCTTATTGTAGGCCCTTTGTCATAAATTAAAAACAAAATCACATAAAAATGGTAAAATCAGCATTATTTCCATTTACCCTACGCCAAAATTAAACTAACACCCAAACAATAACATATCGGGATTAATTTTTGAAACATTTCTGAAAATTAGTCCAATATTGCTTTAAGAAATGTTACTGAAAATACCATTAACAGTTATCAACACAAAATAACATGAAATTATACCTAAAAATATTTACTAAAGTAATCAACAGATTAAGAGCTAGGAACTAATGGGTTCAATCCCAACTCTCCTAAATCATTTATATTATTTGTGTGTCAGTTTCCCATCTGCACACACCACTTAATGCTTACTCACAGAGATGCAAAGAGAATTAATTTGTTAATTTTGGTCTAGCATTATGAAAAACAAAATCTATATAAGTGTAAAGTCATTATTTTATTAGCACTAGTAGGTGTTTGATTTTTACAAGAAGCATACTAAAGAAGGAACACGTACTAGAATTAGAGTAAAAATAACTTCCTCAGAAGACATTGAGAATTCAGTCACACTGGGCTTCACAGTGTATTTGGGATTTAATCCCCATATACAGGGCTTTTCATTTACTAAACAAGGAAGCCACCAAGAAACTGCTATCAACCACAGAGACCTGAACAAAGGAAAGATACTTTTTCAACTGATATGTAAAGGCATGCCACAAAGTTCAGCTAATTATACCTCTGAAGGGAAGCTTTGAATCTATTCATATTTGGTATTATTTTTCACAGTATCACATTACCAGAGTGAAGATTTTTAATAAGCTTAGTGATACAGATGTATTGTTTAAAAAAAAAATCAGCCATTTGACTTTACTAAACAATCAAATACAGAGATTAAATCAGACAGGCTCATTTTGCATAGAATGGCTATAAGGCTTGGCCTCTGCTGAATTCATAACTTTAATTTAAACTAACTCTCTGTGAACCTTCACCTTTTATTAAAAAGTAGCTATTACTTGTGAGAAAGTTTTGCTGGTACCCAGATAATTCTGTTTGCATCAACTCCTTGCAGCTCCTCTGCATGCTAAACAGAACAACTTAACTGATGATTTGCTTCCTTTAGTATAGAACTACTGATAAACTTTTTCTGTCTGCTTTCTATACAGCATGGGAATCACAGGGGATTTAGTTGCAATTTTCCCAGCTTACGGATGGATGAAAGAAAGGCCTGAAGCTGAAGGGGCTATATACACAAGTACTCCAAACCGTAGGGAGGCCCAGACTCTCATCTGAATAAAATAAAAGCTCTGTTCCAGCATGTGTACTATCTATATCTCTAACATATCATTCATTTACTAATACTAGAATATGTTTTTTTTACTAGACACATTACACCACATACTGATCTGTGTACTTGCACACAATCATACAATGTATTGTAAACCTCGAAGGTATCAGATACTTTCCTGTAAATATTCTACAAACAGTAACAAATGACATATTAAAATCTCTGTTAGGGATGGATGGGGCTACTTTTTTGATTCAACTGAGGCTGTTGATATTCACAGAATACAAATACTGATTTCCACCCTGGAGAGGGTGGAGAGGGGAGTGAGGTAATGGGAAGAGAGTGTTGGCTAAATGATGACTTGAAGGCAGGAACAGGAAGGGGGAATCAGGCACCACAGGATAGTGGCAAGAGGTGCTGGATCATAATAAAAAATGGCTGGTGCCATGTGGAAGCAGATGTTTAAAGTATCTGGACCAGATCCTGTGCCCTTTGAAGTCAATGGAAACAAGATCGAGCCCTCTGTATTGTGTTTTTGACTCATTCATCTAAATATTGGTAAAATGGCTGGATTTGTATAAATGTGAATAAAAGGTTTGTCATGTCCCTGACACCACATAATATTATAATATACATGGTGATACAAATTACACATTGGTAAATGAGTATTAGTGATCATACATTAGTAGAAGTTCCAAGATAAGGGGGAGAAGGATGAGGTTGTAGCAGGAAAAACAAGACACAGGAGAGTGTAAGATAAAGTAGGTCCCCTCAGTCTTTGGCCCTGATTGTCTATCGTCCTTCCATTTTATGCCTGTATAATTCAAACTCTTTATTTTACACACCTTGGTGGGTTGTTTTTCCTGCTTCATCCATATCCATCCACCCCTCAATGTACAACGTACCAAATTATCCTCTCACTCATTTACTGAGCTGTAATTTATACCTCTATCTGCATAGCTTGTGAATTTAGGCCCTAGTTTCTGGAGTATTGTCATATTTTTCATTGGTATATAGAAGTCATATGACATGTCAAAATTGAATCATAGAGGCCTAGTGTTTTTTAATAGAAGACAAAGGTTTGTACAATCATGTTGTTAAACAGGGAATCTGGGAATGGTGTGTGCCTTCATTCCTGAAGAAAGGAGTGCCTAGTAAAGAGGAATCTATTATAAATCACATTTTTAAGTGAGAATGGCAAAGCTGCATAAAACTCTTGCCTTAGGGAATCTGTCTAATTTGTCAGCTAAAATTCAGTCTCCTGATAGAAAACTAGTCTATTCATGCTTCATGGAGACTAATTACCCACAGAAAGAATCTGTTCAGGGAACTGTCAACAATGACTTAGTGTGGCATAATCATCATATGGGATTTCAAAGCTTCCAAAATCAGTGGAGTTCCCCCTGCACATTGTGCCATGCCTTAGACATGCATCAGTTCCTTATCTCTCTCTCTCACATACACATCACTTCGCAACCTGGTGAGTGGTGTCTCCTAAGGAGAATGAAGTTAGGGTGACCAGATGTCCCAATTTTATAGGGACAGTCCCAATTTTGGGGTGTTTTTCTTATATAGGCTCCTATTACCCCCCCACCCTCTGTCCCGGTTTTTCACATTTGCTGTCTGGTCGCCCTAAATGAAGTACCATCTTCATGGGTTATTCCCAATAAACTGAAAAATAGGAAGAGAACTTGCTTTGTCTCTTAGGCTTGGTCCACACTGGGGCGGGGAATCGATCTAGGAAACGCAACTTCAGCTACGAGAATAGCGTAGCTGAAGTCGACGTTTCCTAGATCGAACTAAGTTTACTTACTGCGGGTGCACGCGGCGCAGGCAAGCTCCCCCGTCGACAGCGCTTCCTCCTCTCGGCGAGCAGGAGTTCCGCAGTCGACGGGGGAGGACTTCTGGGATCGATTTATCGCGTCCAGATGAGACGCGATAAATCGATCCCAGAAGATCGATCTCTACCCGCCGAATCAGGCGGGTAGTGTGGACCTAGCCTTAGAAAGGATTTTCCATTTCTGAGTTATAAATGGAAATAGTGTACCACTAGTGACAATATAGAAGTGCAATGAATATGAAAGTCAAGCACTATATCTACAGTGATAACTTGCATAAGTTTTTTTGAATGTATAAGGGTAATGATTTCCATACAGTGTACACCGGTGTAAAGCGGAAGAAAATCTAAGTGGAGTTATGCCAGATTTGCACCTTATACATCAGAAAAGAATGTGTCTCTATGGATTTTAGGGGTAATAAAAGCCGCTCTGAAAATTTTCTAACTACAGATCATAATTTATTTCCCAAAAGAAAAAAGGAAGTTATATATAATGGAATGGAATTCATCTGCTATTAGTGGAACAAATTCTAAATACCTGCCTTTCCTACTGATATCAGTGGAAGTCTGAGGTGCTTATCACCCCTTAGGATCTAGCTCAGTCCTTAGGTCCTTACTCAGGGGAGTGTTCCTTGAGTAATGGCTGGATCCCAAGATGAGCAGATTCCCTACAATTATCATTTTAGTCAATGAGTACAGCAGTGCTCAATACATCTCAGGATCAAGTCGTCATCCTGCACGGTGCTCAGCCCATAGAAGTAGATTCTTAGAACTTTACAGGATCGGACCTTCAGGAAGGTCTTCAGCATTGCGTCCATTTTGTTTAAAAGGAAACTAGTCCCCTTGCTGAATAAGGCTTAAAACAGATAAAAACGTTGGGTCAGGAAAGGGTGTATATCAGCTTTTGTTTTACAACAGTGGGTTAAAAACAAAATCTTAGTTAAGATGCTATCCATTACCAGAAATCATTGTTGCAACTAAACAAGCGTCGAATATACTGCTGCTGACTAATTCAGACTCTGATTCAACGAAGTACTTAAATGCATGGTTAATTGTAAAAATGTGAATAGTCCTACAAAGTCCCTACAATGGGACTACTCACATGCTTAAAAATAGGCATGTGTTTAAGTACCTTGATGAATCAAGGCCCCACTGCTTTATTTGATTCATAAATGCCATCAATAACTAGTAATTTTTCAAGGAGTGCAATAGAGAAAAAAGGAGCATAACTGTCCAAAAGAAGGCACTGTTAAGTGTTTACTTTTAAATAAAAGAACACTTTTGAAATATTAAATAAAGAGGGATTACAATATCCAAGTCACTCCAGCCTATCTCAAAAATAGTGATATGAATTAATGATTTACTCTAGGTTTATACATTTATTTGCTTTGGTATTCATAAAAAATGCACTGTTACCTTAGCGACCTGAACATCACACATAATTTAGTCTATCCTTGATCTAAAGTACACCCTCTTAAGGAAATGCACATAGTTTCTCATGAGAACACTTTTCCCTTTTTCATTGTTTGTAAAGGAGGAAATAATGAATTGGTTTGTCCTGAATGGGCCATTTTTGATCTTTTCTTTTCTCCCCATTACTAATGATATCTGAGATTTAAACACCTATCAACATCTAACTCAACCACCCGATTCACAGCACTCTTCTAACAATACCCTCAGTCTTAACAGAGAAACACCAATTTTACTCATTTTATCAGTCTTGAAATATCATCCACCCCTTTCCAACAAATTCATTAAGCTACAAAAGGCTAGTTTCTTCCCCCATCCGCCTTTTAAACATGTAGAGCCTGATTCTCCATTGCCTTGCGTGTTGTGTGCTCATTTACACAAGTGCAAAAACCGTATACTCTGATATGCTAGCTTTTTACATTGACTTCGCACTCACATGGCTGGATTCATAGTAGCCCTGTGGCCCCCTTTGTGCTGGTGTATATGGCATAAGGGGTGTATGGGGTTGTCAGGGAGGGGTAGTACCTCTGATGGGGAAGCAGTCGTACTCCTAGGAGTAGCTCATCCACTTTGGTCCCCACTTGACACCCAGCTCTCACCTGTGGCTCGAAGTAGCTGTCAGCATGCGACAGCGGCCACACCCCGGAGACCGTCTCGACTGGCGGGCTAAACCAGGTGAGGGTAGCTGATGAGTATGAGACTCTCGGTGAGTCAGGGCCTGTCTACCCATTGCATGCGAAGGCTGGATCCGGCTGACTGAGGCAACCTGGTTCAACCTGGTTCAATGGTCAGGAAGGCGGTGACAGCAAGCGTTGTGGAACGCTTAAGAGCACGACAAGACACGTAGGCGTCCTGGTCATCCACTGCGCCCTGTCCTATCTCCAGCCGTCTCGACTTCTGTCCTGCCACTGGATACAGATAGGAACTGGGAAGAGAGAGTGAGGCTGACGTTGCGCAACTCTCCCTCACTTTAATCCAATTCACGCGCAACTCTCGACATCATATCATATCAAGTCCTGTGGCAATGGGCGAGCGACGAAGCAGCAGGTGTGGATACACTGGGAGCTGTAGCCGTGGACCTGCACATAGGCGGCTCAGGCATAATGGTCATTCCTCACTGACCGAAGCAGCAGTGGAGCTCAGCATCTTCTTGAGCGACTGAGCAGCCCTATTCAGGATTGCACTGCTCACCTCCGTAGAATGAGGAGGGGGCTAGAAAAGGTGCCCTAAACATTGCCTGCTTCACCTTACCCTGGCCAGCATACCGCAGCTGGCGGGGATCCCATAAAAGCGGTCGAACAAAAACAAAAACAAAACTTAGAGTGACACCGATCACTATTGGCACATGGAATGTGCGCACGTTACTGGACAACATCACGGCAGACAGACCGGAGAGAAGAACAGCACTTGTCGCTAGAAAGCTCGCACGCTACAACATTGACATTGCAGCCCGTAGCGAAACTCGCCTTGCTAATGAAGGACAGCTATCCGAGTCAGGTGGTGGCTATACATTCTTCTGGAGTGGCCGCAGCAGTGATGAGCGTCGCGAATCTGGAGTTGGCTTCGCCATCAAGAATCATCTTGTTCGGAAACTTGCCAGGTCCCCCAAGGGTATGAATGACCGGCTCATGACAATGCAGCTTCCGCTTCAAAAAGGAAAACAAGCTACTTTGATCAGCGCATATGCTCCTACAATGACCAAACCAGAGGATGTGAAGGATAAATTCTACGAAGAACTAGATACTCTGCTATCGTCAGTGCATCGCACAGACAAGCGGATTCTGCTTGGCGATTTTAACGCAAGAGTCGGATGTGATGCCGCAGCTTGGGAAGGAGTCATCGGGAAAAATGGAGTGGGAAAGTGCAACAGCAATGGCCTGTTACTGCTGAAAACTTGTGCAGCACATGGCCTTCTGATCAGCAATACGGTCTTCCGCCTTCCTACCCGCAACAGGACTTTGTGGATGCATCCCCGTTCCAAGCACTGGCATTTGATCGATTATGTCATCATCAGGAGAAGGGACAGACAAGATGTCAGGGTTACAAAAGCTATGTGTGGCGCTGACTGTTGGACGGATCATAGGCTCATAGTATCCAAAATGAAGCTCCGTATCATGCCGAAGAGACGACCACAAGGCTGTAAGGCTCTCAAAAGGATCAACGTGTCGAAGCTGAAGAACAGCCACATCACTGAAAATCTAGCGGAAGAACTAGAGAATGAGCTTGCTGATCTTCGTATTGAGGATGATGCTGAGAAAGACTGGGAGCGATTCCGCAACACTGTCCATACAGCTGCATCGAAGGTATTGGGGCCCTCCACATGCAGGCGGCAAGACTGGTTTGACGAAAATGATGCAGAAATCCAGGCCTTACTTGCTGAGAAGCACCGCCTGCATCGTGCATATCAAAACGATCCATCCTCGGCGGCAAAGAAGACCGCCTTTATCAACGTTCGCAGAACAGTACAGAACCGATTGCGCAAAATGCGGGACTTGTGGCTGAGCGCCAAAGCAGATGAAATACAGGCATATGCGGACAGGAACGACTTTAAGCAGTTTTATGAAGCCCTTAACACACTCTATGGTCCACAGTCTTCTGGGAGCTTTCCCCTCCTGAACTCTGATGGTACTGTGCTCCTTACAGAGAAGACGCAGATTCTCCAGAGACGGGCTGAACACTTTGAAGCAATTCTCAATCGCCCCTCAGTCATCAATGATGAGGCCATTGACAAGATGCCCCAAGTTGCAGTCAATGACTCCATGGATGCTTCACCAGAAGAGGACAAAGTGAAGAAAGCTATCAATCAGCTGTCAAGTGGCAAAGCCCCAGGGTCAGATGCCATACCAGCAGAAGTGTACAAAGTCGGTGGACCCGTGCTGCTACGGAAACTCACTGAGTGTTTCAGTCCTTCTGGGGGCAGGGAACCATTCCACAGGAATTTAGAGACGCATCCATCTTGCACCTCTATAAGAGGAAGGGCAATCGCCAGGTATGCGACAATCACCGTGGAATCTCGCCGCTTTCTACAGCGGGGAAAGTTCTTGCACGGGTTCTGTTGAACCGATTGATTACTCACCTGGAGAAGGGCTTACTGCCAGAATCACAGTGTGGCTTCCGCAAAGGTCGTGGGACTATTGACATGATCTTTGCTGTGCGTCAGCTACAGGAGAAATGTCAAGAGCAGAATCGTGAACTCTACACAACTTTTGTGGACCTCACAAAAGCATTTGACTCTGTCAGTCGCCAGGGCCTGTGGAGGATCATGTCGAAATTTGGCTGTCCAGACAGATTTATACGAATGGTACGTCAATTTCATCACGGTATGATGGCTCATGTCCTGGATGACGGTGAAACATCTGAGGCCTTCCCAGTCACCAACGGCGTCAAGCAAGGGTGTGTTTTAGCACCCACTTTGTTCAGCATGATATTCTCTGCCACTCTGACTGATGCCTTTCAACACTGCACTGAAGGAGTTAGGCCTGAAGTATAGAACTGATGGGAAATTATTCAATCTGAGGCGACTGCGTGCCATCACCAAGGTGAAGGAAACTGTACTTCGAGACTTTCTCTTTGCTGATGATTGTGCTCTGAATGCTAGTACTGAGCCAGAAATGCAAGCCAGTATGGACAAGTTTTCAACTGAATGCAATAACTTCGGTCTCACTATTAACATCAAGAAGCCTGAGGTCATGCACCAGCCAGCTCCCCACACTCCGTACTCAGAACCGTCCATCACTGTAAATGGACAGAGACTTCAGACAGTGGACCACTTCACGTACCTGGGCAATATTCTTTCCCGAGCAGTGTCAATCGATGATGAAGTAAACTGCAGAATTGATAAAGCCAGCTCTGCATTTGGCCGATTGCGCTTCAATGTTTGGGAACGTCGAGGGATCAGCCTATCAACGAAGCTGAAGGTCTACCGAGCAGTGGTGCTTTCAACTCTGCTGTACGCCTGCGAGACGTGGACTGTCTATCGGAGTCATGCACGAAGGCTCAATCACTTCCACATTTCCTGTCTGCGAAAGCTTCTAAAAATCAGATGGCAGGACAAAGTGCCCGATACTGATGTCCTTACTAGAGCCAGTCTGCCGTCAGTTCACACATTGCTGATGAGAGCCCAGACCAGGTAGGCCGGACATGTTGTGAGAATGTCAGATGAACGCATTCCTAAACAGCTCTTCTACGGAGAACTCACTCAGGGAAAGCACTCCCATGGAGGACAAAAGAAGCAATTCAAGGACATGCTGAAGACCTCTTTGAAGTCCTTCGAGATCAACACCGCCACATGGGAAACCTTCGCACTGAACTGTTCAGCATGGCACAGCCTCATTCACACAGGCAGTAATACCTCTGAGGCGAGGCGTATTGCTGAGGCTGAAAAAAAGCGTGAGCTGCGCAAGTCCAGAGCTGCTCGTACATCATCGACAGTGCCATTACATGTCTGCCCGACGTGTGACAGGACGTTCCACGCCCGAATTGGACTGATCAGTCATCTTCGGATGCACAAAGCCCGGTCATCGAAAGAATGAGTTGTTGAGGTCTTCATCGATAACGATGGACGAACATCATCATCATCATGGCATAAGGGGCTTGCAAAGCAGCTGCATGGCCACTTTTCCAGCTTCTCCTAGGGAATACCGGGGCAGAAGAGGACGTCTATGGGAACTGTGGACCCAGCCCTGTGCCCCTCCCCACATAGCAAAAGATTCTTGTGCAGAGGATAGCTGAGAACCAAGTCAGAGTTGGGAGGGAAGGGGCTCAGATAATCTTAAATCCTGACAGGTCTGCACCACTGCAAAGTCCCAGAGCAACCATTGCAGCAGGGACACAAATTAGGGCTGCCCTTGTCTGTGCTGGTGATTGAGGTGGCCCCTGGCAGTTCCTGAGCAGGGAGAAGCACAAACCACTTCTCTTCCTTCCCTGTCTGGCATAGTGCCAGCATGGGAATGAACACCAGGAATGAGCACAGGTATGAATGACAGTACAAGGTGGAAGGCATTGGAGAGTCAGGCCCTTAGTGAATTTAATGTTCCTGAGAAATGATGGATGGATAGCCCTAGAAACTATCCACTGAGCAGGTCAGGCATGAGCAATGCAGACTTCTCCACACTACCCTGCCAATATCAAAAACAGCAAGGAGACTTGTCAAAGGATGTGGTTTACATGGCAAATAAAAGTTGATTCCAGATGTTGATTTTTTGAATTAGAGATTTACACAAATGTGCAAGAAGAAAACAAATAAACAAACACAGACTTAAAGCCTCAAAATAGTCACAAAAATAATTACTCAGTATCACATACTTACACCACAATCTTTGCTGAGCACCTATTGACCTCTTGCTCCCAAAGAACTGAATTTAGGATGATCTGGTTCTTCATCTCTTAGCCCATGTTTCTCAAAACTCACAATCACACCTTTTCAAACAGTCACCTCACTGTGTCATTTTACCTCCAGTAATATCGCTAAACAACAGCATTTCATTTGTTCTGTTGCAGGCAGGGTGTCTCACCAAAAGGAAAATATTTTTACAGAACTACTGAGAGAGAGTCAGTAAATGAAGGTGTGACAGAATGACAATTTCCTGCAATAGCTTGAATGAATGTTTTTGAATTAAGTTAGACTTGACTGAATTAAGTTAATACCTTTGGAGGTCCAGGGTATTAAAAATGCAACTGTTTAGGTGTTATTGTGGAATTTGTATGGTTTTCTGTGGGAACAGTAGCAGGTGATTAGGCACATTCATTTAGGCTGTAACATCTCCAGAGAAACCTCCCCCTGGAAAAGTGTGCATAAACTAGTTCAAAGAGACGAAGCAAGAGGTTTTTGATAAATAGCCTGGTTTTAAACTGGCTCAGGGCCTTCTTCCTGATCCAGCAAATGGACAGGAACCCTGGTTCATGGAGGGCCCCAATCCTTAGGGTACTGTTGGAAGGATTGAGCCTACAGACGCCCCATGAGACTGTGTGCTTGTTCTGAGATGAAGCTGTGATGCACTTGTAGCCACAAGGAATCCCCTTGTGTGGAGGTTTGAAGGGCTGCTCCTGTCAAAATCCATGTTAGAGTTGGGGTTAATTCTGGTAAGCTTATTAGCATGAATGTAGGTTTTTTTATTGTTTTGAATATGTTTTCTCTGTAAATGTTTTTTTAGCTTAAAAATAAAGTGGGTTGCATAGGAAGTGCTGTGGGTTACCTTAGAACTGTAGGAATTACACCTGTTAACCATCTCTGAAGAGAAAGTAAGCAAGTGTCCTTGGGCAAACTGTACTGCAATATACACAGTGAAGGCAGAGAACTGTGCAGCTTGGAAATACCCTGGTCGGAAGGGAGAGAGACATGGGTCTCCACCCAAAAGAGGCAATAGCTGGGGAGCTGGAAGCCTGAGAGTGCGTGCGATTGCTGGACCACTAAGGGGAAAATAACAGTGCAGTTGCCCTGAACTGTAACAGAAGGGAACCCAAGCTGCTAGACTGAATATATAAATGATCTAATTGATGTTATTTGTTCTTTGATATAAAAATGTGCTGTTAATTATCTATGTTTTTTTTAAAACAAACAAAACAGTATAAATTTGAGTCATGCAACCCAGACAAAAAAAAGACTAACCCAGCCATTAAATAAAAATAGCCTGTGTATATGGATGAGTTTTGCATCACCGCCAGAACGTTAACAGACTCTGCCAGACCTACCGAGGGTGTTAATTCCAGTCTGTCTATCTATTGGTGCATTTTTAATGAAACCATCATTGTGATATCTGGATGTCAAGTATAATTAGGTAGGCACCCTTTACTAGAAGGGCCTCTGAACTTTAATTGGGAGTGTTCCAGTTGGGAAGATCCTGTGTACTGCAATCTAGCCTTGGAGACCACAACCTCCATGATGCCTTGGGGGAAGAGAGAGACTTTCTCTTCCAGGGAGTGAGTGAGAGGTGCGGTTGTGGGCTCCATTTTGGGAGAGGAGCTGAGCTTGCTTGTGTGGAGTTCTGTCCATAGCAGGAGCTGCTGCTAGGAAGCCAGAAGCTGCTGCTGACAATCTGCGGGGGCTTTAATTGAGCAGGGAGCCTCAGCGGTGGTTGGTGGCTTCACTGGAGCCAGGGCATAGACTCTGGCTTTGGCCAGTGCTGCTGAGCTGGGCCTACAGTGAAAGCAGTGTGAGTAGTCATCACCCTTGTTTGGAAAAGTACTTGCAAGGGAAGGTGCACAGCAAAGAGACTTTAAGGGATTGTCCATGGGCGGCAGGTATCAAAGACCAGGGCAGGCTAAGCCTCCCCAGACCCAGGCTATGGCCCCGCCCATGTTCTGGCATGAGGCCCTGCCCTCACTCCCCCTCTACCCTGAAGCCAGCAGAGGCTCAGCTCCAGACGGTGGCCAGGGGCAGCACTGGGGCTGGCCCAGCACAGCTGGGGTGGACGGTCTGGGGCTCCTCGAGCTGCGGGGGGGGGGTGTCTCAGGGCTCCTCCGGTTGTGGGGTGAGGCGGCTCGGGCAGGGGGGCTTACCTCCCCAAAGTAGGGGTTCACCCACTATCCATGGAGTTGTCTGAGTCTGAGAAGAGGCAGAGTGGTCTTCTCATCGAACCAGGACCCAAGGTTGCTGACATTTGGTTAAGACAATTCCAATCTTCAGAGGAGTTGTGCAGCTTGTTGCCTTGGCCGGACTGATTCAGTGGACCCACAGGGTGCTGTCTCCAGTTTCGAGATCTTCAAGCGCACCCCCACAAGTGTTTAGAACTCTGAAATCCAGAGCAGTGTGCACTCCAGGGTGGCGTAAATGGTGGCAGTGTAAATGCAAATTAAATTAGTTTCATTTATTACTGTAAACTATATTTGTTAATTTATGTATTGAACTGCTCCCTGCTGATTTTAAATGAGTGGTGATATTTAATCTCAGTCTGTTGTCATATTTTCTTAAATTGTTAAGTAAAGGTGTGTTAACTTTAATCTAAATGTATATTGTTTATAACTGGTATTTTTAAGTTAGACCTATTGCACAGATTAGTTTAGTTTTATTCCTGGAGGTTCCCAAGGCATGCCATTGAGTGTGTACAGGGCCTATGCACGTGGAGGCACCACCAATTTTAATTTCCTTTGCAAGTAAAAGGACTGAAGCTGAGGGGTGGACTGAGGATTCCTACCTCTCCAACATCACCACGGAGATACTCAGGATCTCCTTTACCATCAACAGCATCAGGCGCCCAGGGACACAAGGGAGTGTTGCCTGCTCCCAAGTAACCCAGGGAGGAAAGAAGAGGTTACAATTACATACAAGCATAATTTGTTTATAAAAGATACATGGGCTCCCTCATTCTGCGATAACTCTCACTAACATTACGTACAAATGTAAAACAAAAATAAAAATGCCATGAACATAGTATACCACCATTTTTTCTCTATCCCTGCCAGTTTATAAATCTGTCAGTCTTAAAGCTACAATTTTCCAGATTTCAATTTTTGGCCAAAACTTTTTCCTCAAAATTTTGATTTTTGATGAAAAATGGGATGAAAACTTGTGCAAAAAACATTCTGTTTTTCAATTAGCTATAGAGCTTGTTGACATATTCCAATTTTAAAGATTGTGATGAAATTTTTTATCAAAATGTTAATGAGAAGAAGTGATTAAATGTTCATGAAAAATGTTCAGATTTTTTGACTAGTTTCCTCTTAACTAATGATGAAGTGCCTGTCTGATTGGTAAGTCACTCAGTCTAGGAACAGAACACAGCTCGAATATGGAATTGTGACTATCAAAGAGTCAAAGGAAGAGTCTCAGGGAACAATATGAGCAATCTATAGATTGAAATTTATTTAATCACAAAATATAAGACATGTTAAATTGACTAAATAAATTGTTCTTTGCAAATTGTTCACTCGGCCCTAAACGTAATCACTGCAGTACAAATCAAGAAGGCATTCTGTGGCAGCTGCCTCATCTAAGAGACATGGTGACGGATGAAAAAACCCACACTGACCACTGAAGCCATATGGAGATCCAGAAGCAATCTGGGGTTCAGAAGTATCCCTACATTGCAAACCTGGAAAAGGATAGGATCACGCTTCCAACACTGGAAGCAGATATCACTCCCAAATATTGTCTGATTGCTTCCTGAAAGAAATGAGAACATTAATTGTATTAGACTGAGTTTTAGTTAGTTTGTCCTATCTTGGCTGGTCATTGGAAAACACAGAAAGTGGGCCATCAGATTTGATGAAAAAAATCTATTTTCTCATGACACCACAGCCCACTATTTCATTGGAGAATTAAGCCATTTATCAATATAACAAGTACAGCACTTGCAGCGGCAATGCTACCATCCATAATGTTGCAACAATAGGGGTTGGAAGATAGTTCCACCTTCCTGGCCATTCCGTCATTGGCTTCTCCACGGAGGTCTATCAACTAAAGTACTAATTAATATGGTGACTTTTGTGCTGTGGACATCCGCCCACTAGGAACTGGACTGACACCACCAACTAATTTCAGACAGGCTACCAAACATCCACCAATTATTATTATTTATTATTATTAATTCATATTAAGGTTGTGCCTAGAGTCTGCAGCTCCACTGTGTTATGCACTGTACAAATATATAAGAAAGAGATGGTACCTGCCTTGAAGAGTTTACAAACAGATTAACATCACGACCAACTTGCACAAAATTTGAACTAAGGACCTTTAGTTTGTTATTACTAAATCCCTAAGCCATTTAGTCCTGCCTCCTTCCTTTCCCAGCACCATTTAAGATTAGTTTTACTACAACATTCAGGGAGCAATACCTACTGCTCTTTTGCTAACCATGATTGTACACATAATCCCTTCATGGCATCATGGAAATTTGGTGCAAGTTATTACTTAGCCAAGTACAGGTGGTCAGCATTGCAAAGGATTCAGCTCATTTAGGAATAGAATGTAGTCTTACTACTAACCCTGTGGAAAGGGAGGCTATAGCAGAACTACTTTAGGAGCAGTCTGTGATGAATAGGGGAATCTGTCTATACAGTTTGTGATTCTGGTTCATATTGTGAAGTTGTTTTTAGGAAACATTGCTATATCATGCCTCTATGTCCATGTGTTTCCATCAGATCAGGGACAATGGAGGGATGTTAACCATAACAACTGTACTTTGACCAAACAATGAATATGTTAAGGAAGTCATCTAATGCTTCTCCAACTTCCTTCAAGGGGATTTGAGGAAGTGGACAGAGCAGAAAAATCACCAGAAGGTGAACATAGGAACTAGTTGTCAGTGGTGGGACATTTAAACTAGAAGACACATAGAGGCACACAGAATGGTTTGGGCAGGAGAGAAGAAGAGCACTGATCAACCATAGTTAGAGAAGGTTAGGTGGGATAGAAAGTCTCCATGATTGAGAAGACTAGCCATGTGCAGCAGAAGGCTTTCAGATGGCCCCAGAGGACTTTGACCCAGCCCAAAGAGTGCTCGGAGTTAGTGAGAAAACTGAGGCAGAGAAATATGTGAAGGGATTATTTTTAATAGGTAACTTTAGGCGCCCTCGTGGCCAAGATGGAGTCTGCTCTGCAGGCAGCTCTGGCCAAGAGAAGACGCGTGCAGGAATGCAGCAGGAGAAATCCCTTCCACCCCAGGGGCACCTTTTCCAAACCCCCCAGAGTGAACACACACACCCACAGGAAAAGTACAATGGATATAACAAAGGGAGATATTTATTTACAGAGGGATGAGAGGAGAAAACAACAAGGGAGAATATAGGGGGAGGAGTAAAACAGGGCTGCATCCAAGCCAAGGCCCACAGGCCCAGTGGTAGCACAGTCTGGAAGGGCAGACACTGAGCAATGTGTCTGTACACAGAGTTCAGGAGTCCTGAACAAAGTTCCAGTCCAGTGATGAGTCGTGGGTGCTCCTGGTCGTCTTCAGCGCCAGTGAACTTTCCCCCAACAAACCCCTCCGGTGCCCTCTTCTGCCGCTCTCTGCAAAGCCACACAGAGCGACCACCTCCCCACTTAACTAGCTACAGCCTCCCTCCTTGTTCCCAGTGCAGAGTCCCAAGCTCCAGTACTCACAGCCCCATGCAGCTCTGGGCAGCCGTGATACTGGGTCCAGCTCCGGCCTGTCCGTCTTGGGTGATTCCTCCCTGGCACAGGTCTTCTCCTGGCTCCTGTCCTGAGCTGTCCCTGATCGGCCCTGTCCGTCCCAGGCCTCAGGCAGGTTCTCTCTCCTTCACTTTTCCAGGCCTCCGGCTGCCTCTCTCTCGCCCTGGAACTCCAGCGCCGCCCCCTGGAGTTTCCCTCCTTTTTTCTTACTCTTCCCCTTCCCCCTAGGAAAAAGATTTAAAGGGGACATGCTCTCTAAACCCCAAAAGGGTTACAAATAGATCTGTGTATTTCTCATGTGATTAATTAAAGAACAATAGTTGTTTAGAATCCTGTGTGTTTGTCTGTGTGTAGTGTGTTTTACACCTACCACGTGCTGGTGAAGAGTTAACCTGTGAACCCAAGACACCCACATGGTTGGAAGTCTAGAAAAGGGTATGTTTAAGTTATGGAAAGTTTGAGGGAATCAGTACTGGGGCTGGGCAGATGGACTGCTAGGGTTCAGCTTGCAGGACGGAGTGCCAGATAAAGGATCTGTACCGTGAATGTCCACATAGAATCATAGAACTGGAAGGGACCTCAAGAGGTCATCTAGTCCAGTCCCCTGCACTCAAGGCAGGACTAAGTATTATCTAGACCATCCCTGACAGGTGTTTTACCAACCTGCTCTTAAAAATCCCCAATGATGGAGATTCCACAACCTCCCTAGGCAATTTATTCCAGTGCTTAACCACTCAGAGTTAGGAAGTTTTTCCTAATGTCCAACCTAAACCGCCCTTGCTGCAATTCAAGCCCATTGCTTCTTGTCCTATCCTCGGAGGTTAAGAAGAACAATTTTTCTCCCTCCTCCTTGTAACAAACTTTTATGTACTTGAAAACTGTTATCATGTCCCCTCTCAGTCTTCTCTTCTCCAGACTAAACAAACCCAATTTTTTCAGTCTTCCCTCATAGGTCATGTTTTCTAGACCTTTAATCTTTTTTGTTGCTCTTCTCTGGACTTTCTCCAATTTGTCCACATCTTTCCTGAAATGTGGTACCCAGAACTGGACACAATACTCCAGTTGAGGCCTAATCAGCGCAGAGTAGAGTGGAAGAATTACTTCTCGTGTCTTGCTTACAATCATCCTGCTAATACATCCCAGAATGATGTTTGCTTTTTTTGCAACAGCATTACACTGTTGACTCATATTTAACTTGTGATCCACTATGACCCCCAGATCCCTTTTCACAGTACTCCTTCCTAGGCTGTCATTTCCCATTTTGTATGTGTGCAACTGATTGTTCCTTCCTAAGTGGAGAACTTTGCATTTGTCCTTATTGAAGATCATCCTATTTACTTCAGACCATTTCTCCAGTTTGTCCAGATCATTTTGAATTTTAATCCTATCCTCCAGAGCACTTGCAACTCCTCCCAGCTTGGTATAGTCCGCAAACGTTACAAGTGTACTCTCTATGCCATTATCAAAATCATTGATGAAGATATTAAACAGAACTGGGCCCAGAACCGATCCCTGCGGGACCCCACTCATTATACCCTTCCAGCATGACTGTGAACCACTGATAACTATTCTCTGGGAATGATTTTCCAACCAGTTATGCACCCACCTTATAGTAGCTCCATCGAGGTTCTATCAAAAGCCTTACTAAAGTCAAGATATACCTCATCGACTGCTTCCTCACTATCTACAAAGCTTGTAACCCTGTCAAAGAAAGCTATCAGGTTGGTTTGACGTGATTTGTTCTTGACAAATCCATGCTGACTGTTATTTATCACCTCATTATCTTCTAGGTGTTTGCAAATTGATTGCTTAATTATTTGCTCCATTATCTTTCCTGGTACAGAAGTTAAGCTGACTGGTCTGTAATTCCCCGGGTTGTCTTTATTTCCCTTTTTATAGATGGGCACTATATTTCAGGGCTTTGGAGCTGTGCTCCGGCTCCGCTCCAGCTCCAGGCAAAAACCTGCAGGTCCACTGCTCCGGAGCCGCTCTGCGCTCCAGCTCCGGGCTTCGCTCCAAAGCCCTGCTATATTTGCCCTTTTCCAGTCTTCTGGAATGTCCCCTATCTTCCATGACTTTTCAAAGATAATTGCTAATGGCTCTGATATCTCCTCAGTCAGCTCCTTGAGTATTCTAGGATGCATTTCATCAGGCCCTGGTGATTTGAAGACATCTAACTTGTCTAAGTAATTTTTGACTTGTTCTTTCCCTATTTTAGAATCTGATCCTACCTCATTTTCACTGGCAGTCACTATGTTAGACGTCCAGTTGCCACCAACCTTCTTGGTGAAAACCAAAACAAAGAAGTCATTAAGCACCTCTACCATTTCCACATTTTCTGTTATTGTGTCCCGTCCCCCCCCCCCATTGAGTAACAGGCCTACTCTGTCCTTAGTCTTCCTCTTGCTTCTAATGTATTTGTAGAATATTTTCTTGTTTCCTTTTATGTCCCTAGCCAGTTTGATCTCATTTTGTGTCTTGACTTTTCAAATTTTGTCCCTACATACTTTTGTTATTTGTTTATATTCATCCTTTGTAATTTGACCGAGTTTCCACTTTTTGTAGGACTCTTTTTTGTGTTTCAGATCATTGAACATCTCCTGCTTAAACCACGGGGCTCTCTTGCCATACTTCCTATCTTTCCTATGCAGTGGGATAGTTTGCTCTTGTGCCCTTAATAATGTCTCTTTGAAAAACTGCCAACTGTCTTCAAATTGTTTTTCCCCTTAGACTTGCTTCCCATGGGATCTTACCTACCAACTCCCTGAGTTTGCTAAAGTCTGCCTTCTTGAAATCCATTATCTTTATTGTGCTGTTCTCCCTCCTACCATTCCTTAGAATCACAAACTCTACTATTTCATAATCACTTTCACACAAGTTGCCTTCCACTTTCAAATTCTCAACCAGTTCCTCCCTATTTGTCAAAATCAAATCTAGAACAGCCTTCCCCTAGTAGCTTTTTCCACCTTCTGAAATAAAAATAATTGTCTCCAATATATTCCAAGAACGTGTTGGATAATCTGTGCCCTGCTGTGTTATTTTCCCAACAAATGTCTGGGTAGTTGAAGCCTCAAAGCCACATAGAGGCCTCAAAACAGCAGCAGTGCCTGGATTCTGTTCAAACACCTGAGGTTTAAAGCATATGGGGATTCAGAAATTGGATCTCCTCAGAGCAGTCTGGTGGGTGCACAAAGAGAGGTGTTTGGATAGATCTGTGGCACAGTCCAGGAATGGAATTGTGACTCAAAGTTACAATTCTCTCCCAGGTTCCCCTTTGCTGAAGTTATCTGCTACTGGCCCATACCACTAGCAGATTATTTTCCCTTCTGCATGAGATCAGCTGTGCTGGCTGATGTGCTGGCCAAAGCTCTACTTGTTCCCCACCACTGCTAACCCAATCCCCACCCACCTCTGCAGAGACAAGGAGCCTCGTCTCTTCTCAGCATTCTAACTAGCACTGCTGGTAGCCCATGCAGGGGAGTAAGGGAAGGGCCTTACACCCCCTTATTCTCTTGCATGGGTGTGAAAGGAAAGAGACAATCTTGCCTTTAGGTAGCTGAACTAGGTGCTGAAGATGGTAGAGGCCAAATAAATTCCAGATTGTAGCTGGCTGTGAACCAAACTTTATAGCTGGCAATGGCCACCAATTTAAATGCTAAGAAGTGACACATAGAAAGGAAGAGATGGCTGAAAGTTGAAAACTGGAAACTTAAAATACCACTTTTACTTCATGTTATCATTTTAGGGAGAGGGGTTGATTTTCTGATCGTACCGTGCATTTTCCAAGGTGATCTTAGCTACGGTGCACATGCTTGTGGTTCTCCATCACGAATTCCATATCAGGCCTTGAGCCAATAAAAATAGAAAATCTCTGTATTTGATATATATATAGTGAAAAAAAATGTTCCAGTTCACTCCAAACTAGTGTTTTTCTGATAAGTACCACAGTTCTACTGAGCTGTGCCCTTAACAGGTAATATATTATGAAATCACAACTATTTTCCTGAGCTATGTTAAGGTATTGATCATGCTATCTAAATCTATCCAAAACTCATACGCCAAAGTTTTCAAAGTGGGTACTTTAACTCTTTATGGCTGGGAATTAAATTGCCCAACCCCCACTGAATTTCAGTGGGTGTTGGGCACCTTATTCCTACAGAACAATTTGAAGATTCCAGGTTTAATGACATACTTAAGCACTCAAATAAGTGGCCTGATTTATAATGGGGTTTGTTTTTCTTCAGAAGAATGTTTACAGAAAGTAAAATTTTTGCAAATAATCCTATTTTTGTGTGAAGGGTCAAACAAGAAGTTTTTGTGTAGCTATCTGGAAATCTCTTTGATTTCCCTACTCATTCAAATCAGGAAGCAGAAGCAATTCCACACTATGAATAACAAACACTCAAAGCAAATAATTTGCAGACAACCGAAAGGCTAAAATGTTTTTATTATTAACCTTATTCACGTAAGGCTCAATGCTGAATAATTGGGGGGGGGGGAAATGTAGAAATCTAAGGTTTTTGTTCACAATTTGCTACCAACAAATAAAAAACAACTACTAAATGCAAAATCCATTAACAAAATTATTCACCGCAAAGAACTTGCCTAGCTTATACCTCACAGTGCTTTTCTCTGAGAATAGGGGTGCTGGTCTGGTTTCTTGGCCAAATTCCAATTAAGGTAATTATATTCTGCTTACTTGAGTTCTCCCTTCAGCTTACCGTGATATGCTATATGTCTTACTATCCTAAACTGTTTTCTAGCATAGTGTCAGAAGCTTGCTACCTTCCATTCCATGTTGCCTGGCTTTGGGTTTTGTTAAAAAAAATAAAAATGAAACGTACACATAGAGTACTAGGCATCATATTTCTCAGACCATTAACACTGAAACATGGGAAGAAGTCATATCGTTGCTGAAGCCCAACATTTCCATGATTTTTTATACAATTTAAAAAAAAAATCTTTTAATACTCCAAGGCCAGATGTTTCTGCCCTGCCAAACCTGTCAGGCCAGAAAGTGCACAAACTGTGCTCAGCCTCAAAATGCTGCTGCCTGCTTTTATTATTATATAGGAAACAAATGTCATCTTGGCAGCCTTCTAGTGCCTCTTAAAGTTATGAACCTCGCATCTTAATAATTGCTCTGTGGGTTTGGGGATTATCTGCACTTGACTTAAAGTTCTCGAGCAAACTGAAAAGCTCTTTAAAAGTCTGAAGACTGTTCCTGCAGCTCCACCTTTTGGGAGCTGGGGATCAGCCAGGATAACTGAGGCTGGTTACTTCTGTTTTAGGGAAGGACTTAACCTTGTTGTGCTTGTGGCTGACAGATTAATCACCTGAAAAATGTAAAACCTCTAAAATACTTCATTCTTTAAAGACCTGTCAACACCTTACATAAAGTCGTAACTTCACTCTCTTTTGAGACAATTCTATTTATATGTACTAGAAACTAATTTGTATCATTAGGGACACATACACAGAGAACCTTTACTAGCAAGGTTGTATGCAATGTTGTAGCCGTGTCAGTACTGGGATATTGCAGAGATTAGGTAGGTGAGGTAATATCTTTTATTGGACCAACTTCTGTTGGTGAGAGAGACAAGCTTTCGAGCTACAGAGAGCTCTTCTTCAGGTCTGGGACAGGTACTTAGGAGTGTCACAGCTAAATACAATATGGAACAGATAGTTTAGCATAAGTAGTTAGCACATGTTCTAACGGATCTTGTATTTAGCTGTGATACTCAAAGTACTTTCCCCAGACGGAAGAAGAGCACTGTGTAGCTAGGAAACTTGTCTCTCTCACCAACAGAAATGGATCCAATAAAAGATATTATCTCACCCACCTTGTCTCTTTACTAACAAGGGTTCATCAAGTCTTTCTGCTTAATCCTCACCTGAAATCATAGAGACAAAGTTCAGCCCAGGAGGAAGAGGGTATGATTTCATCCACTTGGATCTTTGGAATACAGTGGCATCCACTTACGCCAGAGTTGGCCTGTAATTCCTTAAACTGCGTGATCATAAATGTTTGTTGCATAAGGGCCTCATCCTGCAAGATGCTGAGAGCCCTGTAGTTAATGTTTAACTTGATTGACTTTAATGGGAGTTCAAAGCATCAGCACCTTACAGGATCAGGTGTTAAACTATCATGATGTCACAAAGAGAGGGGTATATGTGGGGTAGAAGCAAGGGATATGTACAAACCAAAACCTGGATCTGAACACTTCCTGAATGTTGGAAAAATCTGCATCAGGATTACAGCTCAGGTCCATCTCTAATACAAGCAGCAGAAACATGTTGTCAATAAAGAAGGGCCTGACCCCAAACCTATTGAAGGCAATGGAAAGATATACACTGCCTTCAGTGGGATTTGGATCAAGACCATAATGAAGTTTAAGATGAAAAGACAGAATAGAGGCCAAGCATGACCTCTGGAAAAACAGAATTTCAGTAGAATAAATCTCTCTTACTTGATTGTTCCATAATAAAGATTAAGTTAAAAAAGTAACCACAAAACAAACACAATATAAATGCCCCCACCACCTCTTTTACCATTAACCCCGGGATTAAACTGCCTTCATGTGTAACGAACATTTATTTGCCTTTCTTCACTTTTAATGTTCTCAAACTATCCCCCAGACTTGTCAGCTCCATTTCAGACTGGTAAATATTTATACACACAGAAGCAATATATATATATATATATATATATATATATATAATCATAGGCATGATTGTTAAATTGGTTTCCAGCCCTACAGACTGTGTCCCTCCAGAATCTCAATTAAATGCTTGACAAACCACATGGCTACTCTAATCCCGCTTTAAAGATCGCTGTTGGTAAGAATGGCAGACAGCCTTACTTTTCCATTGGAAGACTCAGAGACCTAGTTTTACTTGGTCTCTGTTTAAAAATACTCTGTTTTCCCCCTTGGCTCCACAGTTCATGTTTCACTTGTAACATTCTGCCTCAGTTCTCTAGACCATGCAACAATCTCTTCTTTGTTTAGCTACTACCTCATTTCTCTCTATTAGCCTTTAATCCCTGTCAGGGTTTCACCTTTGCAACGATGAGGTCACAGCTCACGTTGATTGGGAAAGGAAATCCTGATGATTGTTGCTGACAGAAAGCTGATAATGCTGTTTTTGGCAGCAATAAATTCTCAGTCTCCGAATGAAGACTAATCTTGGAGCTAGGAATCAGCTCTTTCAGTCGTTGTTTTGGCCTCATTCACAAATATTTTCCCATGCTCAAGCTCCCTGACCTTTGGAGTATTCAGTACACCTAAGTTATTGTGTGGAACTCTTTATTTAAGGATACAAATAAGTAGCAATCCATTTGTGAGGGACAGGTAAAAATATGAAATAAAATCATCCATATTATCTCTATCTTGAGTGTGGGACTCTGAGCTACTCATTTCTTTCTGCATCTGGTGTGACAGTAAGGACTAAATTTAGGCCTGCGGTTGAGCTATTCTGTTCGTTTGGTCAGCATTCTCGTGTGTCAAATAATTGTCATTCTGACAACAGGACCTGTGATTTTTATTTGCACTTTTATAGTGCAAAGGCATGTTGCACAGAAGAAGCTGAGGTAGGCAGGAGGTTATTTTTTTAAATTTCAAATTAATGTTACCACTGTAGATCCTTATCTTACAAATTCACCATTTTGAATGTATGCTATTATGGTTCACCTACAATGTCCATAAACAAAAAAATATCCATTTAAGTTGTCTCAACAGTTTCAACATCATTCATTGCATACAATCTTCATCAGCATATACCAGCTGTTCTTTTTCTTGTCATGTACAAAGGACAGGAGAATTCACAAAATGAGTGCGTAGCAATGATCTCATAGGAAATCTATGTCCATGGAGAAGAAAATGCAAGATTCAACAACAACATTAAAAGCAAAGTTCTGTAACATTTTCTCTTTCCCTCCACACCATCCCTCCAGTATATCTCATCCTTTCAAAAAACACTTCCTCACTTCCTGCTGGCCTATAATCTATATAATGAAGCTTCACTACCAAATGAACTCTCTCTAGGGCAGGTATACCTTGGACCACCCCTAAGAGGAATCCCACATAATGTAGGGTTGGTGACTGTATGCTTAGTGTAAGTACCTCAACTCTCCATCACCACTCCAATATGGCTTTTATTTTTGACTGGCCCCTTACCACTACAGTGGGCCAAATCCAAACCTTTTATTAGAATATCCCTGGACTCTGATATGAATGCCGATCCAAACATTACAGCTTGGGTAGCTTTCTACTATAAAATGGGTGTATTTTACTCCCTTTCCTGCTACTAATAACAAAGCTTCAAGCTAGCACGAACAGCTGGTATCATTTTAGTCATGCAATTCTTATATAATCTACTTTTATTTTTCTCTCTTCTACTGCATACTTGGCCTTCCAAAAATAGTGTAAATTATATTCTTTGAGTGTGTTGTGTTTCCAGAATACTCTCTCTCACCATGTCTTTTGGAGAGAGAGTATCCTGGAATACATTCATGAAGGGGCAGAATTGTTCTGTCCTCAATAGCTAGACATGCACAAGTGTGTTTCTATCACAATCCTAAAGTCTAGGGACACCTCATTTACAGTCTGTGCTTGTATGTCACATATTCTTGTTCTTGTGTCACTTTTGTTCCCCATAAGGTTGATCTTTTCAACTGTGTGCGCCCAAGAAGAGTAATGGAAACCCAGCTGTTTGAGTCATTTAACCTTTAGGATTCTGGCTAATCGTGAGGTAATTTAACCTTCAGAATTGGCTCTTTTTGTTTGGAAGAATAGGAAGGCTATGAGGGCAGGGAATGGGGGCTGAATTGAGACTCCTGGGTGTGGTCAATCCCACCATATTCCTCTGGTCTGCCTAGGAGTCTTACCATACTTGCTGCAGGGTCCTGCTCGATGTTTGAAAGCCATTTGGAAATGGGAGAATGGTTCAGGAACTCAACAGCAGATCACGAGCCCAGCAGCTAGTACAACATAGACACTAGGGTGGTGTGCTGAGAGGCCAGCTGCTGAGGGTGATAGAGCAGATAGGGAGCAAGCTCCCTGCCTCCTTGGGGTGGAAGTTATTTCTGGGGGATTGGGAGTATGAGGGAGATACTTTTGGGGATAGTGAAGTGTGAGGGAGAGGAAAAGTAGAAGGCAGGGAGGTTGTTGTACTGGGGAAGAGTAGAGGGAAGAGATTGGAGTCTAGTTAACTCAACTTCCATTGCCCACTTTAGAATTAAGGATTAATGTCCTTCATCACTAGAAAATACATTGAGGGAACATGTTCTAGCAATAGTTGGGACTAGATGATCTTGCACTCGTTTCCATCTTTAATTTCTGTGCACTTAGATACTGAGATGATGAGCATGACAAAAAACAAAAACTAAACAACCAGATAGACCCACATGAATCCATACAACAAAGACTACAGGATTAAAACCCCCCCACAAGAGTTCCATATTTATCTTTATTCTCAATTACAGATCTCCATATTTTGTACTGTTCGCTGCAAATATTGGGCCAGTTTCTGCCTACTCCATACAACCCCATTTGACAAAATTTAGACCTCAACTACAATCCACACAACTCACATACCTTTCACACACACACACACACAAGTGCTCCCTAAAAGAGAGTTATGTGTAGTTAGTTAATAGAAAAGAAGACAGGAGATGATGCTCAAGAATATGCCGCATTGTTCCTGAGTTTTGTAGGACCAGTAAAACTCCTCAATGTTATGCACTGCAGATGGCTTCCCATCTGCGGTTCTTTACATGCAGCTCTTAACAAACATACCAACTACCATATTACACTGTCTTTCATGCAGGGCTTTTATTTCAAAGATGTATTATTATATTAAATCACATTCTTGGTGTTTTAATTAAGAGACAAACATAGCAGGGAATCTAAAAAAAAAAAAAAAAAATCTATATTTCCCTTGGTGCACCAAGGAAGTAATGCTTGTATTGCTTTACCAGAATACTCTGTGCTATTGCTGAAACATACACCTAACCCCGTTCAAATTGGCATTCTGAATTTTGTCAGATGGGTACAAGCAGCAGTTCAACAACTAGAAAATCCTTTAAGGAAGCAAAATTTGAATGTTGAATACCACCAGGATTCAAGCCAGTTTAATCTGGTTGCAGAATGTAATTGAATCATTAAAGTCACCACAAGGTGTATTTTTTTCCACTGAATGTATTACTCCCATTTCAAAATATAAATTGCTTAACCTAAAATAACCACAGTGTTATTTTCGCAAATCTATTTTGCAGAAGCTAGACAGTATACCTTTAAATCTTTCTTAAGAAATATAATTGAAGGCAAGATCTGGAAGACAGTATAACAGGGTTAATGCCATACCACAACTACTTAATAGCTCTTGGTATTGAGTATGGCCTTGGATATTGGAAGTTTTACTTAAGAAATATACTTTTTTAGGGGAAAAACACTTTCTGCAGTATCTTTTAACCCTATCGAATGCATGCATATTTTTTCAATACTTAATTTTTATTTCTATACTGTCTTATTGGCCAAATGTAATGTAACAAATTACTTCAAGATTCTCTAGGTAATCTGATTGCTTACTTCAATTTAGCTGCTATCACCTTACCAATCTGTGAATCATAAATATGCTGTAAATTTACCTATAATGAGTGAGCAGATACTAATATTTATCACCACCTTAATTCCTGGTCTACTGAAACTTCCAGCAAGATTGGAAGGAGGGAACTACCTCAGCTTCCCAGTCACCCAGAGCCATGTTCCCCAACTACAAACCTTAAAGCCTCTAGAGAAGTGGCTCTCCAGCACCACACCTTGCAATGCCTCCAGCAGCATGGCACAGCTGGAAAAATCTATGAAGCTGACAAACACAAATAAGAGTGAATAATAGTAGGCCCTATATAACCGTAATTATTGCCAGACCCTCAACCAGTTAATTATATTAGTTGCAAGACTATACATCATATATATAGAACACACAAAAATTACATTAAAAGAACATTAATAATGGTACAACGTCAAGCACTCAAAAGTTAGGAAATACGAGAATTATTTCACTACCCCCATTGTCCATATGCATTCTGATAGTCTTTAATTTACATGACCACATACTACGGTTTCCATAGGACCTCGATGGAATTTCCATCAATTTCCACAATGTGGCATCATATTGACACTCACATAGGTTCCAACTTTGCTGATAAACCAAGGCTCCACCTCCACAGACCGTTGTCACTTCAGCTAATCTAGTAAATAAAAGCGGTAGTAGGTTGTTATCCTCAGTGTGGAGCAGCACTAGCAGTGGATGGGACACTTTGCCAGTGGGTTTCACAGATATTTGCAGAGAGCAGAGGAATGGTGAGACTCAGGTATCTTGGGTTCCATTCCAGACTCTGGAGGGGATGGTGCTCTAGTAGGTACAGACCCTTCTATCCATTCTGCCACAAACATGACCTCTTCTACCCCATTCCCCCTCATCTTATCCCTGTCCCAGTCCTGTCTCGTTCCCACCACTTGGCTTCTCATCCTAATCTCATTCTACTCACCTAGCCAGCCACAATCTCTACTCCTCAGGCTTCTCATTCCAGTCCCACTCACCTTGCCCAGCCAGCCCCTGTTCCCCCATCCTGAACCGCAGCTTCTCACCAAATCTCTGCCCATCTCGTTCTTCCTATCCCATTGGTTCTGAGTTCCTGTCTGCTTGCCCAGCCAGTCCCAGTTCTTCAACCAATCTCAATCTGCCCCACATCTACTGGCTCCCAGTCCTCCCCAACCCTATTTCCCTCCTGGGGTCCCAGTCCCAAACTCCTGGCCCAGCCTTCCTAGTCTTCACCCCCACCCCAAATCCCATTTCCAGCTTCCATTTCCCTGCTAGCCTTGAGTCCCAGAAATTTCCTCCACACTCCTTGTCTCAATCTGTTCCCCACCCTAACCCACTCCCTCCTGAAGCTCTGCCTCTTGTCCCCTCTGCTTTCAAATCAGGCAGCTTCCTCTTCCACATTGCCTGGCCTCAGGAGTGGGGCACTGAGAGTGCAGGAGAGACAGGCTCCTGCTCTCATTTCAGGTGACCAGACCCAGATCTTGCATGATATGCAGCCACTCAGAGCTGCAACTGCAGGGAAAGTCCTGCTCAGCAATCCCAGGCTGGAGTATGCCCAGTGCAGATGGAATCTTCAAGGAAATAGCTGCCAAGATCTAAGACGTCTCTACTGAGTGTCTGCAAACTGCAATTTTTCAAAGGCTTATTACTTGGCCAAATTTGGGACGATTTTCATGGAGACAGCAGTAGGCACATCTCTGACATAATGGCCCCCCCTGCCAAATTTCAGATCTCTCCTCCAAAGCACGGGAAGCTAGAGCTGTTCAAGGAAAAGGTCACCAGACTTTAATATGGGAAAAACAACATATTTTCCTAATCATTGTTCTCGGAAACAGCTGAGCTGTTTTGTGTCATGTTTTTGTCTGGAGAAAAAAAAAATCAGCCTAAGGCAGACAGCCAGCGTGTAAAATTTCAACCCAAATGGTTAAAGTTTGGCAAAGTTATAAGCAACTGAAAAGTGTCTTATAATGAGAAGAGTCAGGCAACTTTAATAAAGGCTCAGGGCAGGCCCTGCTCATAATACATGAAAAAGGAATCAAGAAAGTGATATTTGCTGTCAATAACCAAGCATTTAGTATATTAGCAACACATGTTGTTCCTGATCTGTGCATTGTTCTCCACATTTACAAGGGATAACTTAAAAAACTCCAAAATACATCTAGGGACAATTAGGATGCTACTTAATTTAGCTGTAACTTTGTTGCAGAAACATATACTTCAACACAAAACCCAAATATATGTTTGCAGATTCCTAGGTGATTAGACCACCATCGACATACATCAGTATTCTAAAGCTTTTAGAACCAGATTTTTTAAAGTAGAGCAATGCCTCTGGATAGCAGGATTCTCTTGTTGCTACCATTCCCTAGAGGGAGCTTATTGGCTAATTCCTGTTGACTCATTGGCATAGGAGTGACTCAGTCTCCATCCTGAGCACATAAAGAAGATGGGAGTAGCCATGTAGCACAGGTATGGCTTGTAACAGACACATCTTGATGGAGAGAGGGCTTAGGCTGGAATTCATGTAGTTTTATTTAGGAACTACTTTTTTGTTAATAAAAAAAAAAAGTCTCCAGGAAAGATAACTTTTTGACTGCACAAGGTGTAACTTTTGTTTACCACAGTCTCCACCAGCTTATAATGCCCATGGTCAACCCAGAATAACATTAGGGCATTTGGACATACAGATTCATCATAATATGAGTCACTGAAATGTCCAAATTCCCCTTTGCACACACGATTTTCTGATTTTGCAAAACAGTTTGTAATAACTGCTCATGCAAATGTAGGCATGCAGACATGCACTGCATCATATGTCAACCTAGGGTTTCCACTAGGTCTAGTCAGAAAAATTCAGTCTATACTACATGTAGACAAGCCCTTACAGTAAACATCCTTCAGGAAAAAATATTAAGGATATTTAAAAATAAACCACTGAAGTGTATGTTTAAGCATTCTTGATCAGGGTATACTGATTCCAAGGTCATCCTGTATGTTATTAACTGTCTGTTACTAATTATCTGTGTTCTTCTAGGCCCTTCATCACCATAAAATCTAAGTGTGTCACACATAATAATGAATTTTATCTTCACAACACCCCTGTGAGATAGAGAAGTATTATTATTGTTATTCTCATTTTACAGCTGGGTAACTGAGGTACTGAAAGATTTAAGTGACTTGCTCAAGGTCATACAGGAAGTCAGTAGCAGACCTTGGAGTGAATCTAGATCTCCTGAGGTCCTCCTCTTTTATTCAGACTGTTTAATACAAATAGCAATAGCTCATGTTGGCAGAACACTATAGGCAATGTTAACGTGTTGTCAGAACACACAACTCATCTTTCACCAGCTACAATTAAGCCAGAAGCCCCCAAATCAAACTACAGGGTACCTCTTATCTTTCCTTCTTTCCCACAGAGGGTTGCTTTTCTTTCTGTCACTGATCTCTCTACAGTAGGATAGGATATTTCCACCCACTAGCTTTTAACAAACTAACTTAATTGTGGATAACGATAGAATATTACTAATAATGAGGCAGCAGTGTGAATAACTTGATGCCAAAGATAATATAAAATGGTGATGACAGTTCATTGGTGCCAGAAGTTAGCCCATACATCTCATTTGAAAAGTAATATAGCTATCAGCTTAAGGTGAAGAGATTGTGAGTTATTCTATGAATAGACTTTATTCTACTGTTTAACAAGTGATTATTTGCTCTACTGTGTAGGTGGTTTACACTTGATTCAAATTATGGCTGACCTCATATCCTTCAGTTAAGGGTCTGTCAGCATTTCCACTCTACAATTACATTAGAGGGGTGGGTAACATAGCCAATTTGCTTTAAACTGAGCTTTTGTACATAGGTTGTATTTTAAAATTTTAATTTAAAAGTGGACAGAGGAATAAACAACATTAAAATGTTTTCTGAGCTGTCAAATAAGTTTTATTTTCATGTTCTATCTATGAAAGAATGTGCTTTTGGAAAATATATTTCTTCATTTACCTCAGTATGTACTTTGAAACTTTTCAGCCAGTGAAATTACCAAAACGCCCAGATTTTCAAAAGGTATTTAGGCATCTAACTCCAACTGATGCCTAACCTGCTTAGGTGCTTTTGAAAATCCCACTACATGCCTAAAGACTTCTGAACATATGGCCCTCAGTGTTTTAAGAACCTAGGTTCCTTTTTCAAAATTGACTTTTGTATTTGGGACCCTAAGTCCCAGTGAATTGCAGTTGGATTTGAGTGTAAAAACATTTAAAGCACCAAAGTGAGTTAGGAGCTTAAGTCCTATTTTCAAAAGAAATTTAGGCTAAGGTTTTTAAAGATATTTACTGTTGCTCAGCTCAGCATTGCAATGCCTAACTGACTTAACAAGTCTAAGTGTCATTGAAAGTCAGTCGGATATAATATCCTAAGGGGCCTTCACTTCTTTTGAAAATGGGACTTAGATACTTTTGAAAATTTTACCCTTGGTTCCTAACTGCCTATGGGCCAGATTTATAAAAGTATTTAGATGAATAAAGATGCAGATAGGTGCTTGTGAGAGTTAGGTGCCATCTGCTTTTGAAAATCCCACTATTTGCATCTTTAGGTGCCTAAATACCTTCAAGAATCTAGCACTAAGTCACTTTTGAAAATGGGATTTAGGTACTTTTGAAAATTTTACACACAGCCTATTATTCTGGAAGCTATAAAGTCCAGCAAAAATGTGTATTCTTTCAACAATTTTTTTGATATTTAAGAAATAAACAAATGTAATCCATTACAAAGAGACATGTATCTCTACCAGTCTAAAAGCATCACAGAAAAAAAAAAAACACCCAAAGAAGAGAAATAGTCAATCAGCATTTAAACTACAATTCTCCTCTGGTTGAAAAACACAGACTTTAATGAACTCTGAGAATTGGCAGTTAAGGTCCCATAGGAAGAAAATGTAAGAGATAAAGGAATTCAGGAGCACTGGCAGTTTCTCAAGGAGACAATATTAAAAAGGCACAACTGCAAACTATTCCATTGCTAAGGAAAGCTAGGAAGAATAAAAAGAGGCAAATATGGCTCCATTAGGAGCTTTTTTAATTACCAGAAAAAATCAAAAAGGAATTCTACAAGAAGTGGAAAATGGAGGAATTGCTAAGGAGGAGTACAAAAGAATAGTACGAACATTCAGGGACAAAATCAGAAAGGCTAAGGCACAAAATGTGCTACACCTAGCAAGGAACATAAAAGATAATAAGAAGAGGTTTTTTTTTAAAAAAATATGTTAGGATCAAAAGAAAGATGAAGGAAAGTGTAGGCCCTCTACTTAGCAGGGAAGGAGAGCTAGTAATGGACAACATCAAGAAGACTGAGGTGTTTAATGCTGTTTTGCTTCAGTCTTCACTAAAATGGTTAATGGTGACAAAATACTCAACACAATTAATATTAACAAAAATGGTTAAAGAATATTTAGATACATTAGATGTATTCAAATTGGAGAGGCCTCATGAAATTCATTCTAGGGTACTTAAGGAACTAGCTGAAGCAATCTCAGAACCATTAGCAATTATCTTCAAGAACTCCTGGAGGGTGGGTGAGGTCCTAGAGGACTGAAGAAATGCAACCGTAGTTTTAAGTTATCTTTAAAAAGGGGAACCAAGAGACCCAGGAATTATAGATGAGACATCCTAACTCTGATACCTGGAAAGATACTGGAACAAATTATTAAACAATCAGTTTGTAAGCACCTAGAGGATAATAGGGTTCTAAAGAACAGCCAGCATGGATTCATCAAAAACAAATCATGCCAAACCAACCTAATTTACTGCTTTGACAGGGTTACTGGCCTCATGGATAGAAGGGAAGCAATAGACATATGTCTTGATTTTAGTTAGGCTTTTGACACAATCCCACATGAAATTCTCATAAGCAAACTAGGGAAATATAATCTAAATGAATTCACTACAAGGTGGGTGCACAACTGGTTGAAAGAGTAGTTAACAAGGGTTTGCTGTCAAACTGTGAGGGTGTATCAAGCAAAGTTGTGTAGGGGTCAGTCCTGGATCCAGTACTATTGAATACTTTCATCAATGACTTGGATAGTGGACAGTATGCTTATAAAATTTGTAAATACCATGAAGCTAGGAGGTGTTGCAAGCACTTTGGAGAATAAAAATAGAATTCAAAAAGACCTTGAGAAATTGGAGAATTAATCTGAATTCAACAAGATGAAATTCAATAAAGACAAACAAAAAGTACTTTATTTAGGAAGGAAAAAATCAAATGCACAACTACAAAATGAGAGCGCTTCCGTTGATATAAAACCACTTCCGCGAGAGGCGGTAGCCATGCTGGCAGGAGAACACACATAGTGCTGTCCACACTGGTGCTTAGGTAGGTGTAACTTATGTCACTCAGGGGGTGGCTTATTCACACCCCTAAGTGACATAATTTATCTCAACATAAGTGGTAGTGTGCACACTCCCTTACTGTGCCTGATGATAGACAATGAATTTAGGCAATATAAGTAGAAGGCAAGGAGGAAGTAAACAGACAGCGCGTTTACATTTGTGAAAACAGGATCTCAGCCAGGCTTGGCTAAGGACATGCTGCTAAGGACATTTGGGGTGAGATAAATTTCTTCAGACAGAAGGTTAGCCTGTTAAGTTTAGTCTCCAGAAATAATGTTATGATTTTGTTTTATGCATAACTCTTTTATTTCCATTAGCTTTAGTTACTTTCTCTTGGATCTCAAATCTTTGCTAAACTTATAATTGTTTTCACTATAAATATATCTCAGGGGTATTATACAAGCAGCTGATCCTGAGTTGAATCATTCAAGCTGGTGTGTACACTGTTCCGTTTGGGACTCTGACCGGATGATCAGAGAAATTAAAAACTACCTTACAATAGGAGGCTTAAGGAGATTGGCTTGTTTAGCCTAACAAAATGAAGGCTGGGGTGTTATATGACTGCTCTCTATAAATACATCAGAGAGATAAATACCAGGGAGGGAAAGGAGATATTTAAATTAAGGGACAATGCTGGCACAAGAATAAATGGATACAAACTAGCCTTCAATGAGTTTAGACTTGAAATTAGATGAATGTTTCTAATCATCTGAGAAGTGAAGTTCTAGAACAGCCTTTCAAATGGGAGTTGTGGGGACAAAAACCCTAACAGTTTTCAAGACTGAGCTTGACAGGTTCATGGAGGGATGGTATGATGAGGTTGCCTACAATGGCATGTGACCCATCCACGATTATTATTAGCAAATGTCCCCAATGGCCGGAGACAGGACACTAGATGGGGAGGGCTCTGCGTTACTACAGAGGATTCTTTCCCAGGTGTCTGGTTGGTGGATCTTGCAGACATGCTCAGGGTCCAACTGATCACCATATTTGGGGTTTGGAAGGAACTTTCCCCCAGGTCAGACTGGTAGAGACATGGGGTATTTTTCACCTTCCTCTGCAGCATGGGTCACTTGCTGGTTTGAACTATTGCAAATAGTGTATTATCTGTAACTTGAAGTCTTTATATCAAGATTTGAGGACTTCAGTAACTCAGTCAGAGATTATGGGTCTATTACAGGAGTGGGTGGGTGAGGTTCTGTGGCCTGCGATGTGCTGGAGGTCAGACTAGATGATTATGATGGTCTCTTCTGGCCTTAAAGTCTATGAGTCTGCATCAAAAGTTCCAGGTACTCAAGCTAATTAAGTTTAATAATCTTGTTTAAAGGTTGCCGATTCAAACTCATGATGGCCCTTCCATTGGAACCAGCAGGCAACGAAGTTCACAGACAGAACTGAATTCCTAAATTACCAGTTTTTCCCAGATAAGATATCAACAGTCTACTTAGTTTTGAACCTTCTGTCTATCCAAGTTAATAGGCCTTTAGTAATTACTGTTATTCCTTATACTCCTTTAAGAAAAAAGAACAGCAGACTAATGGAAAACGCTTAATAGAAGGTGAAGCCATTCCCATTCCTACTTCAGCAAATAAATCAATCTCAAACACAGCTTTAATGTCGGGAGTGGGAGGAATATATAATTATGGGTCAAACTTTCTAACCTCTTGTTAACAACCTAAGGCCCTGGCCTAGCAAAAAGTATCATGCCAGTAGATCCCTGCACCCACACAGAGACCATTAAATTTAATGCATGCACAAGGGTTCACTTGCACAGTCCTCTTTGCAGGATTGGGGTCTAATAAATTACTCCTGAAATCCCTCTTTAAAGATCCTTCTCCTGATAACAGACATGCAAGTCATCACAAGCTTCTTTAATACACTACATTCTGTCCCCTGTGGATAAGTTATTATCTGACTTAAATTCAAGTAACTATCAAATGCTCGGCTCTCATCTGGAAGGCCACATTGATGTTATCTGGCATCACTTAATCCATTTAGACTTAAATCCACTTTGCTGAAATTACTGGAATCAGATGAAAAGGCAGAGAGAGGCAATTATATAAACTGACATCTTCCCAGCACATTGTCAAGGTCCTTCTGCCTCTTCCTAGTTTGGCACAACTCCTCTGCGTGATCATTTTCTGGACTGTCTCATTTCTTCCCTCAGTGATGTACTAACTTACTGAAAATCTCCACTCTCATTTTATTTCTTTTTCCACAGTCACCTTCCCCAAGCAACAGCATCTGCTCTTGCATGTTCTTTCTCTGGAATGCGGTGAGCTGACAGGTAACAATTCCCTTACCAGTATCCACTTTCATATTTTCAGTGTCCTCTCTGTCAGGCAAAATGAATCTTGTTCCCTCTCTCTTTAAAATATAAGGCACTGCTTTCTAGCTTGTCACGATCTGTATATGACGACCTTCCGTATGGACCTGTTCCTTCTCCTGTTGAAGTCAATAGCAAAACTCCCTATTAGCAAAAGAGAAGGTCATCTTCAGATTGCTAGCCATTCCATTCCGTTTATATCCCAGGTCCTTTGGCCAGTCTCTTTCCTCAGCTGCAATACCAACTAGATTCCCTAAACTGTGTTCTGAAGCACCTACCTCAAAAAAAAAAAAAAAATCACTGGATTGACCAATGGAAGAAAGGAATGTGGGAATATTAATATACGGGTTTCTTTCCACCAGAACAAGCTATGGTGGAATTTGGAGCTAATGTCTGTTTTGAAAGACATTTTATGAACTTTCCTGTGTATTTACAGGCCGGCTTAAATTCTACTGAGACAAACAGCAGCCCAGGTTTATGGTTGTAGTAAATCCACCAGTGAACTGTTCAAGTTTGATAACTAACTGGATGACTCCCAGTGTCACTATCTTTAGGGAAAATAGTTCCTTTTTCCCCTTTGCAGTTGATAATATTATGAATGCAGAGTTAACTGAAACCTATCAAAATTCCAGATTGGAGGGTTTTCTTATGAAAAGAGGTGTTATAATTGTTCATCACAAAAGTTAATGCTGCCAACAAATATGTCACACTTGTTATGTGGGATAGTAGTATTTTCTTTGGCCCTGTAGTTTCTAACATCATTCAGATACACACATTACTTTGTGTTTTGAGATAAGCACTCTCATAACTGCAAATTCTAGAAGTCATGGAGAATATTGTTTTCCATCTGAATTTCAGGAATTTCTTGTGAGCTGGGAGCATTATTCCCTCCAAGTATGCATTCCTCAAATCTGTTTCAACCAAGAAATCTGCTTTTTACTCCCACCGGGATTTCAAACTGTGACTCTCCAATGTTTTGTGGGCAGTTTCTAGAGTTTTAAATTTAAAACTCACTGAGAACAACCAGAACTTTCAAAAATATATTTTTGTGGCAAACAAATTAATAAAAATAAATACTTTATCCAAAGATTTCAAAGGGATTTATAAACATATATTAACTAAGCCTCATCACTCATGTGTGGATTATTTTAATGCACCTCTCCAAATCATCTCTGGGGGCATGAATATATGAGTAAAAGATGGTGTGGAAAGGTTAAATGATTTGCTCACGGTCATCACACCTGGCCTGACCCTGCACCACTACAGTTAATGGGAGTTTTTTCATTAACTTCAATGGACTTAGGATCCATTGTGTCAATGACAGAAGTTGGAATAAAACATAAAAGTGTCCTGACTCCCAACTCCTTCTGTTACAACTTCAATCACATTCCCCCTATACATGCCAGTTCTCCTTAGTTTCCTAGAGCCATTTGCAAAGCCTCTAATTTTAAATTCTGCACAATCTTCTTTCCAGTTCAGCTGAAGATTTTTCTGTTGAAATAATTCTATTGATTCTCTTGTCTTGCAAAGGATCTTCAAAAGAAATATTATTTTAGTTGCTGTGAGACACAATTTAATACCATGAATGGAGGTTGTATTGGTTTCTTCCAAGGCCCTTGTTATTTACTCCTTCACATAACACAAGAACCAGGTGTCGCCCAATGAAATTAATAGGCAACAGGTTTAAAACAAACAAAAGGAAGTACTTCTTCACACAACACACAGTCAACCTCTGGAACTCATTGCCAGGGGATGTTGTGAAGGCTAAATGAATAACTGGGTTCAAAAAAGAACTAGATAAGTTCACAGAGGACAGGTCCATCAATGGCTATTAGCCAAGATGGTCAGGGATGGAACCCCAAGCTCTTAGTGACCCTAGTGACTGCCAGAAGCTGGGTGAATGCATGACAGGGGATGGATCACTCGATGATAGCCTATTCTGGTCATTCCCACTGCAGCACCTGGCATTGGCCACTGTTGGAAGGCAGGATACTGGACTAGATGGAGAATGAAAGTCTCAAAAGACTGACTGCTATCTCA
>NW_020664463.1:13598381-13617826 GCF_002925995.2 Terrapene triunguis | reverse complement strand
GGTGGTAGTGGTGAGGTAGGTAATTAATAGAGCTATGCAGGAATCAGAATGTCCATTTCAAAATTTGTGTTTTGTTCCAAATCAGAATGCAGTGTTAAATTTTGAAATCTTCTATGACTTTTTTTTTTTAATTTATTTTGGGTCAATCAAAACATTTTCTTTCAATAAAATGGAACCTTTTATTCAATTTTCACTTTTAATGTTTTATTATAATTTATAATAGAATATAAAATTAAATAAATTTCAAAAAGTCATTCCAAAGTGAAAAAGCAAACACATTCTGTTTTGCTAAGGTCCACACAGAATGTTTCATCCTTATTAAAATGCAGCTTTTCTATTTTTTAAACAATATTACATGAAAATTCAAATGGAATGTATCGATTTAGACAAACCAGCATTCTATCAGAACATTTTTGACCAGCTCTAGTTATAAAGTATTATCCCCATTTTTATGGATAAGGTAAAGAAAATTAAATATTTTTCCTCAGGATCACATAGTGTGTTCGTGATAGAGCTAGGAATGGATGGTATGACTCTGAATGAGAACTCAGTGCTCATTCTCCCTAAAATGTTCTAATGCTCAGTAGTTAGCAAGTGCCCCAGCCAAGACATCACAGCTTGAAGGGGAGCAGGCTCTGATAAACTGGGGTTATACTCAGGCCCAGCTCCCTCTGTGCCTATTATGTAGCCAGAAGCACATACTAAAGGGTGTGCATGCTGATCCTTTTTTCAGGCAGCTGTAAACAGGCACCCCAAAGTGCACTCCCAGCAAGCTACTCTGAGTCATCATGCCCTTTGTTGGAAAAGAGAGCTGCTGAACCCACTATATTGCTGGCTCCACTCTCCCCACTGCATGCCTGAGACTTGGAAAGACAAGGTTTTGCCCACATTTTTTTTTACAGAGAAGAGAAATAATAATTAAGTTATTGGAGACAAAGACATAAAATATGGATCTGATTTTCTATATAACATAGATACTTTAACTACACTATGAAATAGAGAAAAGTCAGGGATCAGAGCCACAATCAAAGCCATCTGTAGAAAAACTAAATCCAAGCTACTGAAATGTCAAGAGGGAAGTGTTCAAGTCTTCACAGTGAGGCCAGTGTTTTCAAGAGCCCAGGCTTCCTTTTTGTCAGTCCAATTTGCACCCCCATTTTTGCATAAACCAAATTTGCACATGCATCTTTTGCACCCACAGTGAACTGTAGACACACACATTAGTACAGAAACACCTGAAGCAAGACCACATTTATTTACAAGCCCAATATATTCTAGGCACTTATTGGAATAATGGCCCATATGAGCCTTTTCAGATGCACTGTCCCTTGGGCACCATCTTCTTATGTGTGTATTATATATGTCTACTAATTTAAGGAATCAAATGCTAAATCCACCAGTCATAGACATGTGGGTTTGTGCTACTCTTTAGATTTAGATACCAATGAATTGTCTCCAATCATCAATATGCATGTTTTTTCATGACATGAAGTATGAGTAATAATCTACATTTAATAGCTAAACCAACTATAAATCATTACAAATGGTTAATATAGATTATCTGGAAATAGTCTCTATTGCAATTGTTTCATACTGTCATGTATGTGAGAACCCAAATGAATAGAAGTTGCTTATATAAAATGTACGAGGCAATGTATCATTCTGTGATGTGCAGCCTGTCTCGCTAGGCAGTGGAAGGCATGGCTCTATGACCACCGGGTGGGATGTTCCATTGAAAAAGCCAGCCTCGTGCTATGCCTGTGATTTCCCTGCATTTCATGAAATGCAAACCTAAGAGAAAGATTCCATAACGGTCAGGTTCATAGTACTGATTCATTACATGTGTTTAGTGACTAAAATAGTCATGAACTGGGTAGGAGAAACGGATGCTAATGTATTTCATGGGCCAAATTCAGGCTCGGTGTGATTTTTGTGGTGAAGGCAGGAACACATTAGTTTTACAGACATTCACAGTAATGTATATATGGTGATGACAAGTTAGTTACCATGTTAAAGCATTACAGCAAATTAACTATTGTTTCCAAGAGTTACCATATACAATTAGTTATTAAAACTGTCGTGGAATACCACAGAGTATTTCTCTGCAAATCATGAAATAACTTTTGTCATCATGGCACAGACATATCCGACTATCATATATGGAATGTACCGTTGTGAACACTATTAGGAAATTTGTTTAGTGTTTCTTTGAGATATTTTCTTTGGCTCTGTAGCTCTTTAATAGCTCTACTAAGATTACACACGCTATGCAATTTCCCCATCTCTGTCTGTTAATAAATTATAAATCCCCTCAGGAAGTTTTTGGGGTTTGTTTGTTTTTTTAATTGGAGAATTTTTTTAAAAAAAGGCAAGTTATCTACAAACTGATGAAGATTTTCCCTAGTTGTTTTTCATTTATTATCATCCACCAAACACTTTGAACCTTGGGCCTGATTCTCGGTGTTCTCCAGCCACTCTGCGTTTCTCCAGTGATGCAGACAGCTCCTAATCAGAGCCCGAGCTGATTCCCGATGCAGAGGAATACCCTGGTAGCAGCTCCTACAGCACAGTGAGAATAGCTAGGATCTACCTACGTCCCAGTGATTCATGTCTGCCAGCACTGCCTCAAGGGGCAGTGGACAGTCTGTGAAAGGCAGAACAACCGAAAGATCTCTCTCAACTGGGGACCAGGCTAGCATTTGCCATCCCTATAATTAGGGAGTCAAGCCTTTACCCACTTAAAACTTATCTCTACAAGCCTTTCTGAATACAACTGTGCCTCTTTAGAGAGCCTGGGTCTATGTATTACTTGCTCTTGAGCATTATGACTATTCATTATTTACTATGTGACTTATCTCCTAAATCATGTGCTATTGATTCTGTTCCCTGAGTGGATGACAATTTTTAAAAAACAGAATAAACAGAATAATAATGGTAGTGCATACTCTTGTCAGAAAAACTTTCCCATTTGCACATGAATAAAAGTGCCTGTGCTGACATCCATGCAATCAGAAACAGTGTCTGGGAAGAAAAATGAACCAAAGGTTTCAAGAACATTTTGAACCAAATTGCAGTGGATTTTGTGGACAAATTCATGAATATATTTTCCCACTGGGCTAGCTCTGATTATTGTCATTCACAGATAAATACTACAAATTATTTTATCTGACTTTATGCAATTTGCAATGGTTGTAAATTTGAATGTGACAGGCTCGGATTAGATTAATAGCTATCCTTTTCTATCATCATTAAATTTTCTGATTTACTCTCCTGGCATACTATAAATTAAGGAATGTCATGGTGACTATGGCACTGAGCAATCACTATCTTCATTAGATGTGAAACATAAAATCACTACTGGATAAGTACTATCATATGACTTCCAGGCTATTCAGAAAGCTGGTTACAATTTTCAGATTATTTGGATACACTGTAAGAAAATAGTTTTCCAGGAAATAGTAGTAATGTCTTTTGCCATCCTCATTTTCAATATTTTATCAAAAAAGTGGGCTGGATAGGAGAGATAAGAGTAAAGGAGAAGGTTGTAGATGAGTTTGTTCATTACTTTGAGCCTAACATTTATATTTTACTGTACCAAAGGTCTTTCTGATGCAACTAACTATAGAGGAAATGAGCGATCACAAACTACAATCTAGAAAATCGGATGGAACCAGTTTTCCTGGTTTTTGATACTGATGCTATTTATTTTTCCTGCATTGGCAAGGAGGAGAATTGGATGACTTAATGGATCTTTCTCATCTCCATTTTCTCAGACACTATTAATTCAATATAATAAAGTGGGGGGTTTTGTTTTTGTTTTTTGTTAAAAGAACAGTTTAAAATGGCTAATAATCCCTGAAGACAAGGTATCCAAAAATCTCCTTCAGTTTTTTGAATAGTGAAAGGCACCTGCTCTGAATCCACTTGCTACACTAACATCTTTCTATCTAAATATGGGAACTATTTAAGGAGACAGTGAGGCTTGCCCAAGTAGCCTTTGAGAACACTGGACATGTTTTAGATTATCACTGTTTCATGATGGCATCCTGAAAGCCAAATTATGTACAGTAATCCAGTGTTCAGTAATTAAGGTGTAATTTAATACAACCAATCAAATATTCTTTAGTCAAAACTTATATGTGAGAATGTTTTCGTTATAAACTCCCAGTTTGTGCCTGAGGTAGACTGGACTCGCATCGACTTCAATGGGGTTTGGATAAAGAACCTATATGCTAGTTAAAAGGCAAGTGTTTCTGTCTAATAATGGGTGGGTGCACTGGCAGGGTTGTGTGTGTGTTTGTTTCTCAGATAAGCAGGAAAAAGAAGATAGTGGGAAAATACCCATGTAAAACTTTTTTCTTCAGGATTCTCAATTACAGATCAAAACAAACATGGAGCTGTTTATTTTCACTTTTGTAATAAAAAGATACATTATTTTCATTACTTGGATGCCCAGAACATACATTCAACATTAATTTATTTAAGAAAGTTTCATTATATTATTGCATATGCTTTGGTCTGGTGCTCAGAAAAGTCTATAGCTTAACATACTAGTTTCTTTACAAAGTTTAAAAAATATATATTGTACTGTGCTTTACTTTCTGGAGGTGTTTATCTAGAATTCCAATGTATTGGTGAGTATATTTTGGTTTGGAGTGTAGGCAATATGCTGTAATTCTTGTAATAGATTAATTCCAATTAGAGGTTTTAGTTAAGTTGGATCCAACATGCTTCATTTTATAGTCAAATAAGAGGTACAAAACATGAGTGTTTTATCTGATAGGTGCAAAGACTTGTTCCTCTTGCTATCTTTACTTCCTTTTACAATTCCTCTTGTAATTGTGGCCAAACAGCTTTTTTTAAATCTTTAGGCGAAGATTTTCAAAAGTGGCAATTGATTTTGGGTGCCCATCTTGAATTAATTTAAAGGGGCCTGCTTTTCAGAGGGTGGATATTTTGGCATTTTTGAACATCAGGCCTTTTCAGATATTTCAAATTGGGCACCCAAAAATTTGAGGCAAAATGACTCATTACTTTTTGGACTTTCCTCCAATGGTACCATATATTCATCACAATGGTCTATGGTTAGTCCTTTCTCCCATGTCCTTTATAGCGCTGGCAATCAGGTAAAGGAGCAATAGTTAAGATTTGCCTGAATATTTAGAGAAAAATTTAAATTCACTAAGCAGATGAGCACTTTTATACCATACTTATTTATAAACACAAATCAGGTTCATTTATTTTGTTCCATCCTACATCTAGTCAACATAGCTTGGTACTTGTCTTAATTAAACTATAATCCAAATGTTAAAAAACAAAACAAAAACAAAACACTATTGGGTTTTACAAACCGGCATATAACATAATAGTTTGTGGTAAGGATTTAGTCTGCAGTGGTTTGCTTGTTTCAGATTTTAAAGCTCTACTAAAACCAATATTCAGACACAAAGATGTGCACGTTGACAATGTTACGATGAGAGACAATCCCGTTCACCACATAGTTCATCTCCAGTTTCAGAATGGCATGGAAAGGTCCAACAATGGGCTTCACCTGACGAACTACACCTGTGGCAAAAAACAAAAATAAGCAATGCAGATTAATACAGTGAAATCAAATGGTTTCTGATTAGCTGTAGATTATATGGGGTTTGTCAATACTTTTGATTAACAATTACATTTACAGAATGTTGGTCTGGTTTGCAAACGTACAAAAAAGGGCTATATCTGCAATGATTATTCCCCTTTCATATTTTGACCAGCTCCTATTTTCAGTACATTTACTAAAACACTGATAATGGAAAAAACACTGAATACTCCGCAGTTACCAATATTATCTTCCACATTTTGCCCAATCTATGCAAACTATTTTTCTAAAAATAGAACATAAGACATTGATTTGTTTAAGTAAAGCAAGATGCAGATTAAACTGGAGAATGTACAAAGAGATGGATACATATAACAGAACACCAAGAATGAACTTTCCACTCTATTTCGGACAGGAGAGATTACAAGGAACACTAATTAGTACCTGATAATAAGCACTTCTCACATACACATCAATCACCACCAATTTGTGTATTATAGTGGGCCAAATTATTATAAACAATCCCATTGAAAGCAGTAGGATGATGGCTGGAGGGAGGTAAGCATGCAAGGTGAATAAGGAATGTGGCTATCAGAATCTGTCCCAGTGGTATTTGAAATGTGTTGTTTAATTTTAAAAACTAATCTGTATTGTTACTGCTGATCACATTTTAAATACATCACTTTCACATTACCTCCTCTGCACTGGGACATATGATGAACAAATACAATGATAGTGGAGCAATTAGTTATACTTTTTAAGACCTAATCTTGCAATTTGTTCTGCATGGACAGATGCCTGCAGCCAAACAGAATAGCTGCAGGAAGGCCCTGATCCTGCACCATTAAAGTCATTGGGAGCTTTTCCCTAAATCATTATTACATAGGGTTTGCTTCCATGAACTATCTTAGGGCACGTCTTCACTACCCGCCGATCCGGCGGGTAGCAATCGGTCTATCGTGGATCGACTTACCGTGTCTAGTGAAGACGCGATAAAATCGATCCCTGATGGCTCTACCGTCGACTCCGGAAATCCACCGCGGCAAGAGGCGGTAGCGGAGTCGATGGCGGCGCGGCAGCGGTCGACTTGCCGCCGTCCTCACAGCCAGGTAAGTCGACCTAAAATACGCCACTTCAGCTACGCTATTCACGTAGCTGAAGTTGCGTATCTTAGGTCGACCCCCCGCTGTAGTGTAGACCTATATTAAACACATCATGCAGCTACTGTATTATTAGTATGTGAAAGTTTAAAGTGGTCAAAGACATATAAATCCAAAGCTAACTGATAGACATCAGGAATTTGGTATGGAATCCCCATTTCAACTGTACTTGATTCTGACAGCTGATGTGCTACAGTGGCATTTGATTTGATAGGAAATATATAGTTTGAGTGGATTATTTTAGATGTATTCCTTCTAGATCTTAAGAGTTATGTTTCAAAGCATATAGCACAACGTCTTTATGGAATTCCAAAAGAATTCTTATAGCAGTTCCCTAAGAACACATTGGCTTAAGATCTGATGGTGGAGATAAACGTTTGCTTATGTAGGCTGTCAGCACCTTTTTTCTAGTGCAGTGATGACATTACAGCTCTGTCCTGTTTAAATACTGACTAATATCTTCAGCATGTAGTAAAATAGCAAACTTTTCACCACATTCATTTTGCTTGCCATATTTAATGAATACACTTCTTTTAAAGCATCCTTTCCCCCTACAATTTATTTTTTTTTAGTTTTCTTGGCCAGCATCCTGCACCTTGTAAAATTGACTTGTGGTGGCAAGGGCTGTGTAGAAAGAAAAAAAAACAACTCTCTGGAATTCCCCTTCCTGTATGGTGGGAAGTGTTTTAATAATACTACATGATATTATTGTGGAAATCATCTTCCATCTCAATTATGTGAATTTGCACTATGGAATCCAATCAATAACATCTAATATTTAACCCACTTAATTTCTTTCTTGTTCTTTAGTAACGTTCAGATGGTAAGGGCTGGTGTTCCTATTTAGTAATCCTTTAATATTTTTAGTCTCACCTTTCTTATTAATCCATTCACTCTAAAAGTCAGATTGCACACCGCAACCTATGTAGTCATGCAATCATGTCTAAGATGGTTGATCCTACAGTACAGAACTTCTGAGCATTATGGCTATTATCTGGCTATGCCAAAGGAATGACAGGAGACATTAGATATTGGTTTAATCAGGCCGCAACTTTATTATTAGATGTCTGGGACTAACCTGGCGGATAAAATGTGCAGTGCAGGTGAAAACCCCCACAATTCACTGGGGGCGGGGGGTGAGTGCTTTTTTCAGTCCCTCCACCCCCCTTTCCATTCATGTCCCTCCAGCAGATTCACGGCCGGGCACCTCCAATTCCAGGCAATTCTGGGGGCGGAGGGTTTCCACCAGCTCCCCACCTTTTCATCCAGGTCCCTCCAGCAGTTCCTTTGCTGGGACCACGCCCGACCATGCCCCTTCGTAGGAGGGGTTAGGGTGGACTATAATGATGGGGGGTTGGCTCCCCACTGTACCAGTCAGAGGAGTCTCCAACTGCCCCCGGCTTGCTCAATTACCAAGCACCTCTCCTTAATTCCTTTTCCAAGCCATTTATCCGTTTTTTTGTGTGTGTGCCTTAATTTATGTAGTACCTGCACTGAACATCCGCTATACACTTAAATAAAGAGTTGCAACATATGGCCTACCGCCCGTCATCCTGTGCATGAATGGAGCGCACCTGAACCTGCTGCGAGGAAGGCTACCCCTCCCCCCCCGCCACCACCACCACTGCACCTGGCCAATATGGTGGTAAGGGAAAAATTCCTTCCTAGCCCCCCTAAGTGGGGTGGCTAACGTAATGCCCATAGCAGATATAACTAATCACCTGGCATATTTGTGACCTAAATAGGGAGGCAGGGTGGGTGCTGCCCAGCCTGTTCCCAGGCTGACCTTTTTAAACCCCTCATTCCTAGATGGTGAGTCATCCACCACGCTGACTGCGTTTCCAGCAGTTTTACGTCCTCCCTCCTCCTCCAAGCCAGAAAGCATTGCCCTCTTCTCCCGGCCAGCCAGACAACTCCCCCCGCCCTTCCCCCCGCTTAAAGTGCAGGGCGGTGATTGTAGCCAAATGCCATTACATTTCACCTTTATTGTCTCTTCTGATTCATTCAAATAAGTGCTTACTAAAAGACAGATGAAATTTAAGTTTGCTTTCAGAAGCAGCTGACAGAGGGCAAGAACAAAGGCACAGTGTACAATTTGACAGCTGCTGCTTTAAAATCAAGACTAATCATGGGCCAATGAGTAAATACTGCTCATACGAAATAGTTATGTACAGAAAATTGAAGTGTGATGTTTTTGTTAAGACTGGCTGTGGTATAAATATGTGGAATGTGGCATATCCTATATTCTTTCAATGTTTCTTTGTTTTTATCTATTTAGATTTGCATACAAAATAAAAAGGGAGTGCCCCTGCAATACATTGCAAAACAGAAATAAAATTAAAAAGCCAGCAGAACACAAAACTCCTCTCCTCCAGCAAATATGTAGGAGGACCTGCTTGGACAGGCTTCCTTACAGGTGGTATAGGTGAAGCTGAACCCTCTCTAAGTCTGATTTCTGGATAAGCTTCCCTCCTGTCCTACATTAGGGTTTTATGATGTGTGAAAGAAATTAACTGTAAAATGATCCATTGGACAAACACATGCAGTAGGAACACCTAGTGTACAATAATCAGGAACCTTTGCTCATCAGGCATTTCCATTTCTCCCTTTTGATAACAGCAATACAGAGAACAATTGATCCTTTTCCTCTGACAAGCACAGATGAAAACCATACACCAGAGCTGCTGAAAAGCTTGTAATATGGCCTTATAGGCCAAAGGCTATTCAGTTACCCAGATTCCAGTAAATCTGCTATAGTTGTCCTGGAAGCTCTTTTGAGAAATCATTGCAGATTACATTGGTCTACAATTTTTGAGAAGTCGTCTGCTTCAGAGATAAAATGTGCTATTTATTATGTATTTTGATGTGCTGAATTCAAATATGACAATTAAAACAACTGATTGGCTACTGTTTCTAAGATATTTAAGTTTTTACATTTTATGTCTATGTATATTGTGTAGATGGTAGAGTTTTAATCATAAATTGTAAACCTAGGTCTTTTCATGTGTTTATGGTTGCTTTACATGATAATATTTCACCTGTCCTGTTTATGTAACACTTTAAAAATCAGCAAAAGGGTTATATAAATCAAATTTATTATGAAACAAAAGGCAAAAAACTATTCTGTACATAGTTTAGTCCTATTCAGTGTCTACTCGGCGCTTCTTGGCTTGTCTCTTGTATTCATTAAATGGAGCATCTCTTGTCACTGTCCAGCAATAGTCTGCAAGCATTGATAGGCTCCATTTGCCCTGATAGCGTTTCTCCATTGTTGCAATGTCCTGGTGAAATCGCTCGCCGTGCTCGTCGCTCACTGCTCCGCAGTTCGGTGGAAAAAAATCTAGATGAGAGTGCAAAGAATGTATCTTTAGTGACATGTTGCAACCAAGGCTTTTGTATGCCTTGAGGAGGTTTTCCACCAACAACCTGTAGTTGTCTGCCTTGTTGTTTCAGAGAAAATTTATTGCCACTAACTGGAAGGCTTTCCATGCCGTCTTTTCCTTGCAACGCAGTGCATGGTCAAATGCATCATCTCGAAGAAGTTCACGAATCTGAGGACCAACAAAGACACCTTTTTATCTTAGCTTCACTTAACCTTGGAAATTTTCCACGGAGGTACTTGAAAGCTGCTTGTGTTTTGTCAATGGCCTTGACAAAGTTCTTCATCAGAACCAGCTTGATGTGTAAGGGTGGTAACAAAATCTTCCTTGATTCAACAAGTGATGGATGCTGAACACTTTTCCTCCCAGGCTCCAATGACTGTCGGAGTGGCCAATCTTTCTTGATGTAGTGGGAATCTCTTGCACGACTATCCCATTCGCAGAGAAAACAGCAGTACTGTGTGTATCCAGTCTGCAGACCAAGCAAGAGAGCAACAACCTTCAAATCGCCACAAAGCTGCCACTGATGTTGGTCATAGTTTATGCACCTCAAAAGTTGTTTCATGTTGTCATAGGTTTCCTTCATATGGACTGCATGAACAACTGGAATTGATGGCAAAGCATTGCCATTATGCAGTAAAACAGCTTTAAGACTCGTCTTCGATGAATCAATGAACAGTCTCCACTCATCTGGATAGTGAACGATGTTGAGGGCTGCCATCACACCATCGATGTTGTTGCGGGCTACAAGATCACCTTCCATGAAGAAGAATGGGACAAGATCCTTTTGACGGTCACGGAACATGGAAACCCTAACATCACCTGCCAGGAGATTCCACTGCTGTAGTCTGGAGCCCAACAGCTCTGCCTTACTCTTGGGTAGTTCCAAATCCCTGACAAGGTCATTCAGTTCACCTTGTGTTATGAGGTGTGGTTCAGAGGAGGAGGACGGGAGAAAATGTGGGTCCTGTGACATTGATGGTTCAGGACCAGAAGTTTCATCCTCTTCCTCTTCCTCGTCTGACTCAAGTGAGAATGATTCTGGTGCATCAGGAACCGGCAGTCCTTCTCCGTGGGGTACTGGGCGTATGCTGATGGAATGTTTGGATAATGCACAGTCCACTTTTTCTTTGACACACCTTTCCCAACTGGAGGCACCATGCAGAAGTAACAATTGCTGGTATGATCTGTTGGCTGTCTCCAAATCATTGGCACTGCAAAAGGCATAGATTTCCTTTTCCTGTTCAACCACTGGCGAAGATTTGTTGCACAAGTGATGCAGCATATGTGTGGGGCCCACCTCTTGTCCTGATCTCCAATTTTGCAGCCAAAATAAAGGTGATAGGCTTTCTTAACCATAGTGGTTATACTGCGCTTTTGTGATGCAAAAGTCACTTCACCACAAACATAGCAGAAGTTATCTGCACTGTTCACACTAGTACGAGGCATCTCTGCTCACTTTGGCTAAACAGAAATGTGTCCCTTTGCAAAATCAAACACTGACAAATAAGAGAGCAGGACACTGTATGATTTCTAGAGCTGATATAGGGCAATTTGTTCAGCAGAGTGATGTAAGCTTCGTTATGATTGCATCATCCATGACTTCTAGGAATAACATGATGCAATTCATATCATGTATGACGCAATACCAGCTTCAGATTGCATCATTCATTGTTTTGCCTAAAAAGCAAGTACTGTCCAAACCCAGTCATAGATTTATTCATAGATCCAGTCAAAGATGTATTTTAGTCATTTCTGGTTTAAATTGAGATCCCTTCCCTTTATAACTCACTTATCCTCCGCCATTCCCAAGTCAAGGGTCGTATATACTGACCCAATAGCATATCTTGAAAACTAAAGCCAATCAACAATTTTAAGCATCATTTTCGTTCTCAGTGACCCAGAATTAGTAAAGTTTGACTACATTTATTTCAGAAGCATTTTGGCTGTAGAGCAGTGTTATGTGTCATAATTTGTCATTGGTTTTTAAGAAGGGTCTGATCCTCCAAGGCCTTGCACTTTCTGCAGTCATTTATGTGCACAAAGTGCTACCCCATCAGAATTCTCTCCTCGCCTTCACAATGACTGCGGTGCTGTACACCCACTTTGCACAGGGGAAGGTGACTACACAAGGGGCAAAGTGCTTGAGAATCAGGCCCAGTATATTTAATACACACATTTGGTTATTAGTATCAACCACAGTTTCAAAAGCTTTCATCGGGAAGCCCATCCTAAAATGCCACATGTAGTACTTATGACTGCTTTTAAATGAAGCAGATTTATCAGTCACTGCAGCATTTGCACAAACATGTTGTTTCACTATGCATTTTGGCAGACCAAAGATACAGTTCAGCTTTGTGGTCTGGCTCCTTTCAGCATTTTTAGTTGAATATTAATATTAAGTACAAAAACATACTTTACAGTAACAGGAAGGTTACAATTTTGAACATACACAAAAGTCAAGAATTGCAGGAATAAAGCAGCCAGTTTCTGATCTCACTTACACCAGTAATAGAGTAGCTCTGGTGATTGCAATGGATGATCTACAGCCCCCTCCCCCGTCCCAGAAATACAGAAGTATGCTATGTAAATCAGAGTTAAACAGCTAGCGCAATTTACTCGAGTGCAAGGCAATTTACATAGCTCTGAGTATTACCATTCTCATCCTTGTAAGGTTGCACCGCTTGGGTTGCCAATCCTCCAGGATTGTCCTGGAGTCCCCAGGAATTAAAGATTAATCTTTAATTAAAGATTGTCATGTGATGAAGCCTCCAAGAATATGTCCAACCAAAATTGGCCATCCTAGCACCCACATGCGGAATTGAGGCACACATATTCAAATATTACAGTCACTGCTGATTTTCCTCGGTTGTCTCTTGTGCATATCTTTGATATTTCTAAGGAAACAGCTGCACCCTGATGATTCCCATTAGTATATGACTCCGCATGAGGCTGTGAATTATGAGAATGCTATGGGAGCTAGCTGCAAGTGATGCTCCATTTGCCTCTGATGTTAGGGTCACAAAGCACACGTGAATGGTGACTCCACCTGCAGCTGATTCAGGACAAGTTGTTCACTGTGTGATTTTTGTATATAGTTGCTCTGTACTTTGTCTTGAGCTGACATTCCATTTTACTTCCCTTGAAGTAGTCTATTGATCTGAAGTAACCACTGTTTGCATTGCTGAGTTGGCAAGGGGGGGACCTTCAACCTGCCAGACCTGTACATTGATTTATCTTGTTAAATATGAACAGTGGAGATATCCGAGGCACACTGCAAGATGAGCAGCTTAAACACTGGGTGAAATCGTGGCCTCATTCAGTCAACGGGAGTTTTACCATTGATTTCAATGGGGCCAGGATTTCATCCTCCACGTGTAAGTTGGCCTTTGTAGCATTCCTATACCCATACCCTAGTCTTCACCATTAGTGCTGTGCTATCACTGCATGTACAATATGTGGACATAATTACCAATCAAAATAAAGGTTTCTCTCTGAGCAAGAGACAGCGAGTAACCATGCTATGCCCAAATTTTCCTTAGGATGCCCAATTTATGAAAACACCATAATGTTGCAATCGCCTCATGAAACTTAAAGGACTCTCTCTCTGCTTGCTAGTAGGTACACATGTGCTACATTACTACATGGCAGGCTGGAAACAATGAGAGCCATCCATAATGCCTGTGAAGCCATTTGCTTTATTAACTTACTCATAGACCTTGAGGCCAGATGGGACCATTGTGATCATCTAGTCTGACCTCCCGGACATTGCGGGCCACAGAACCTCACCCACCCACCCTGTACTAGACCCAGTAACTCAGCCAGAGGTGATGAAGTCTTCAGACCATGATTTCAAGACTTCAAGTTACAGAGAATACACCATTTATTCTAGTTCAAATCAGCAAGTGACCCATGCTCATGCTGCAGCGGAAGGTGAAAAATCCCCAAGGTCTCTGCTAATCTGGCCTGGGGGGAAATTCCTTCCTGACCCCAAATATGGCGATCAATTAGACCCTGAGCATGTGGGCAAGACTCCCAGACACCTGGGAAAGAATTCTCTGAAGTAACTCAGAGCCTTCCCCATCGAGTGTCCCATCTCCGGCCATTGGAGGTATTTGCTACAAGCAGCTGCAGATGTACTCATATGTTGCACGTTCAATATGACAGCGCCTACATCAGAAATCAAGGCAATACTAAAAGGTGGGTCATAAACAGGCTCCAGGTTGCACACCTGTTGTGTCTTTTGCTTTTTAAACAGAAAAGATACTATGCATATGAAGAAACCAAATAGGCACATTTGGGTCCCAAATAACCATGTGTACTAAATGTAGGCAAGGGTTTCTCACCACTTTTGGTGTCTTCTCAAACTATGAACTTGATGCAGGAATTACTAGGTGAAATATTATGCTGGCCTGTGTTATGCAGTAGGTCAGAGTAGATGACTATAATGGTTCTTTCTCGTCTTAGATTCTATAAAAATCTATTAATCTTTATTAGGGCTGTCGATTAAAAGCAGTTAACTCACACGATTAACTACAAAAAATTAATCGCGATTAAAAAAATTAATCACAATTAAGCGCAGTTTTAATCTCACTGTTAAACAATAGAATACCAATTGAAATGTATTAAATATTTTTGGATGTTTTCCTACATTTTCAAATATATTGATTTCTATTACAACACAGTATACAAAGCAGAAAATGCTCACTTTATATTATTATTTTTTATTACAAATATTTGCACTGTAAAAATGGCAAACAAAAGAAATAGTATTTTTCAGTTCATCTCATACAAGTAATGTAGGGCAATCTCTTTATCGTGAAAGTGCAACTTACAAATATAGATTATTTTTTTGTTACACAACTGCACTAAAAAACAAAACAATGTAAAACTTTAGCGCCTACAAGTCCACTCAGTCCTACTTCTTGTTCAGCCAATCGCTAAGACAAACACGTTTGTTTATATTTATGGGAGATAATGGTGCCCGCTTCTTGTTCACAATATCACCAGGAAGTGAAAACAGGCATTCTCACTTTTGTAGCTGGCATTGCAAGGGCTTTATATGCCACATATGCTAAACATTCGTATGCCTCTTCATGCTTCGGCCACCACTCCAGAGGACATGCTTCCATGCTGATGATACTTGTTAAAAAAAAATGAATTAATTAAATTTGTGACTAAACTCCTTGGGGGGAAATTTTATGTGTACTACTCTGTTTACCCGCATTCTGCCATATATTTCATGTTATAGCAGTTTCGGATAATGACTCAGCCCCTGTTGTTCGTTTTAAGAACACTTTTGCTGCAGATTTGACAAAACACAAAGAAGGTACCAATGTGAGATTTCTAAAGATAGCTATAGCACTCGACCCAAAGTTTAAGAATCTGAAGTACCTTCCAACATCTGAGAGGGACGAGGTGTGGAACATGCTTTCAGAACTCTTAAGAGCAACACTCAGATGCAGAAACTACAGAACCCGAACCACCAAAAAAGAAAGTCAACCTTCTGTTGGTGGCATCTGACTGACTCAGATGATGGAAATGAACATGTGTCGGTCCACACTGCTTTAGAGAGTTATCAAGCAGAATCCGTTAGCAAGGACGCATGTCCTCTCAAATGGTGGTTGAACCATCAAGGGACATATGAATCTTTAGTGCATCTGGCACATAAATATCTTGCGATGCCGGCTACAACAGTACCATGTGAATGCCAGGTCTCACTTTCAGGTGATATTGTAAACAAGAAGCAGGCACCATTATCTCCTGTAAATGTAAACAAAGTTGTTTGTCTGAGCGATTGTCTGAACGAGAAGTAGGACTGAGTGGACTTGTAGGCTCTAAACTTTTACATTGTTTTATTTTTGAATGCAGTTATTTTTTGTACATAATTCTACATTTGTAAGTTCAGATTTCATGATAAAGAGATTGCACCACTGTATTTGTATAAGGTGAATTGAAAAATACTATTTCTTTTGTTTTTTACAGTGCAAATATTTGTAATAAAAATAAATATAAAGTGAGCACTGTACACTTTGTATTTTGTGTTGTAAGTGAAATCAGTATATTTGAAAATGTATAAAATATCCAAAACTATTTAAATAAATGGTATCCTATTATTGTTTAACAGTGCAATTAATCGTGTGATTGATCACAATTTTTTTAACAGTGCAGAGCTTGAGCTAGTTTTCAAACCCAAATTTTTCCTTTGACTTTATAGGTAACTCAAAAATAACCCAACAGAGACCTCAGCCTAAGGTTCTGTCCTAAGTCTGTCTGTTCCTATGGCTTCCCACTAGGACTTCTGTCCTAGCTCTCTAATTCCCTCTCCCCACAGAGACATTCCCATTCTCTTGGTGGTTAAACATTCCCTGGTTAGAGCTAACTAGACCCAATTGCCACCATGACTCAGCAGCTGTTACCTTGACTCTTAATGCAGGGTTTTAGCAGCTGAGGCTTGGATAACTTAAACAAATAGCCTTTAAATGACATTATAACAGAATCTTATAGTCTGCACCTGTTCAAAAGCACCTTTTACATATTACATCATAATTACATTACTACATACAAGGAATGAAGTGGGCTCCCTCCCACCTCTTTCTCTGCAGGTTCCTGTTGCTCCCCAGCCCTGTGCAGAGGTATGGGTAATGAAGAAGAGCAATTCCCTCATCCTTTTAGATTCCAGCCCCACCTCGGTAGTGCACAGGGTTCCTAGGAAAAGAAGATGCCCTCTTGGCCCCAAAATGAGAAATAACAGAAGGTCTCTTGTTCTATCACTGGTTAGAGTTGCCAGGCATCCGGTTTTCGACCAGAACACCCGATCAAAAAGGAACCCTGGTGACTCTGCTCAGCATCGCTGACCAGGCCATTAAAAGTCCAATTGGCCGCCCACAGTAGGGCAGGCAGGATGCCTGCCTGGCTCCCGGAAGCGGCCAGCATCTCCCTCTGGCTCCTAGGTGCAGGGGCAGCCATGGGGGCTCTGCGTGCTGCCCCAACCCTGAGTGGTGGCTCCGCAGCTCCCACTGGCCTGGAATTACGACCAATGGGAGCTGCGGGGGCCTGTGGACGAGGAGCCACCTGGCCATCCTTGTGCCTAGGAGCCAGAGGGAGATGTCGCTGCTTCCGGGAGCCGCCGGAGGTAAGTGCCACCTGAAGCCTGCACCCCAACCCCCTGCCCCAGCCTTGAGCCCCCTCCTGTGTATTTCAAGGCAGACTGCCTGGTGGGCTGCCCCAGAGCCAAGGACCCTAGGGGAATAAGTCTCAGAGCCCAGGTCATCTGACACAGGCTTGCACTGCAGGGCTATAAAGTTGCAGTGTGGATGTTTTGGCCCTTCTCTGCTCATGGGGTCTCAGAACCCAGACTCCAGCCCAAGCCTGAAGGTCTACACTGCAATTTTATAGCCCCAGAGTCCAAGCCCCATGAGCCTGGGTCAGCTGACCAGGGCCAGCCATTGCTGTGAGCCAGGTATTTTGTCACAGTGTAGACATACTCTGCGGGACCTGAATTTCAGGTATCCCATCTGGCAGGCTGCCCCTGAGCATGGGAGGCTAGGGGTATATCTACACAGCAGCTGAAAGCCAGCCTCCCAACCCGGGTAGACAGGCTTGCACTAGCAGGGCTCAAGCTAGCACACTAAAAATAGCAGTGTGGAACTTGTGGCTTGGACTTTCAAGCCCACCTGGCCCCCTAGGCTTGAGATTCTGAGCTCCAGCCTGAGCCACAATGTCCAGCTGCCCAGCCCCCAGGGTACATCTACGCTGCAGTGGGGAGCTTGGCACCTACCGGACACCGTAATTATCACCTTGAAAAGCATCGAGCTTTAAAAGCAATAATTGGATTTTTTAACAATTTCAAAACCATTTCTTTTCTCCTAAATGCAATATCAGAAACAGCTGACTGATTTGTGCTGAAACTTTACCAAAAAATAAAAATTCATCCTAAAACAGAAACAAGCATGGGAAATTTCAGCCTGAATGGTTTGAGTTTGGCAAAATCATGAGCAACTGAAAACAGGGGTTTATAATGGTAAGTGTTGGGCAACTTTAACTATAGTCACCACTGTCCGCTTTGCCTATAATTCTATATTTTTGACAACTTTTATTTTTAAGTATATTTACTTATGTACTCTCCCTTTCTCCTCCACATCTATTTCTGTATACTTTTATATACACAGTGGCCAAAATTTTCAAAATTAGAGGTAACATTTTCAGAAGGGCCTGAGTGATTTAAGAGTCTACGTTTCATAGATTTTCAATTAGATTTGGGCTTCTAAGTACCTAAGTCACTTTTTAAAATGGGACTTAGGCACTTTTGAAAATTATATCCTACATGCCTTAAGTTGGCTCCTAAATCCTTATTTATGCTTCTAAATAAGTTGTCTGATTTGGGTGCTCCATACTTTTGAAAATTAGGGCACGTTTAAATGCACCAAAATAAGGATTTTAGAGTCTAACTTTAGGCACCCAGTTTTGAAAATCTTGGCCAGTACTTCAAAAGTGTGCCTAACAATTACAGATATTTATGGCCCAGTTATATTCCTGTGAACAAATTCTACATTAGCATACAATCCATGTTAATATATCCACCTATGTACCTAATCCTCTAAACCTGTTACACCCAATGAAATATTCAAAATATACCATCAAACAAGAATGAAGGCCTAATTCACAATGCTGTAAAGGTATTATACTATAAAGTAAATGGAAATCTATTTCAGTGTTTTGAATTTTGATTAGTGAGTTGTCGGAGTCATTTAACCATATTTATGTTTGTCACATGTGGCAGCTCAAGGATGAATGCTATTAATGCAGAGATGGGCAAACTATGGCCCGTGGGCCACATCTGGCCCGCGGGACCCTCCTGCCTGGCCCCTGAGCTCCTGCTCCAGGAGGCTAGCCCCCGGCCCCTCCCCGGCTGTTCCCTCTCCCTCGCAGCCTCAGTTCACTACGCCGCTGGCACAATGCTCTGGGCGGCGGGGCTGCGAGCTCTTGCCGGGCAGCACAGCCGCAAAGACGTGGCCTGACCCGGTGCTCTGTGCTGCGTGGTGGCGTGGCTGGCTCCAGCTGGGCGGCGCGGCTGCCTGTCCTGGTGCTCTGGGCAGCGCGGCTGTAGTGCCGTCCACCACCGGTGCTCCAGGCAGCGCAGTAAGGGGGCAGGGAGCAGGGGGGGTTGGATAGAGAGCAGGGGAGTTCAGGGTGGTGGTCAGGGGGTGGGAGGTGTGGATAGAGGTTGGGGCGGTCAGAGAGCGGGAAACAGTGGGGTTGAATGGGGGCAGGGGTCCCGGGGGAGCAGTCAGGAATGAGAGGAGAGGTTGGATAGGGCGG
>NW_020664463.1:13563165-13598371 GCF_002925995.2 Terrapene triunguis | reverse complement strand
ATTTTGGAAACCCGATGTGGCCCTCAGGCCAAAAAGTTTGCCCGCCCCTGTTTTAATGCATGGTTTGATGCCTGCAGTGGTGGTTACCAAGAAATAATTTGTTTTCCAAAGAAAAATAATTTATTAATAAACCAGATTCTATCAGAAATTCCAGAAAAAAGACACGACAGGAGCCTTTATCATTATTGTCACAAATAATTCAAGAGCAATGTAGCTAAATTCCATTAAAATGGTGAGGAAAAATGAAAAGGATCATTTAGCCTTTGAATGATGGAAAAACCTTAAGTAATAAGAACATAAGAATGGCCGTACTGGGTCAGACCAAAGATCCATCCAGCCCAGTATCCTGTCTACCGACAGTGGCCAATGCCAGGTGCTCCAGAGGGAGTGAACCTAACAGGCAATGATCAAGTGATCTCTCTCCTGCCATCTATCACCACCCTCTGACAAACAGAGGCTAGGGACACCATTCCTTACCCATCCTGGCTAGTAGCCATTAATGGACTTAACCTCCATGAATTTATCTAGTTCTCTTTTAAACCCTGTTATAGTCCTAGCCTTCACAACCTCCTCAGGTAAGGAGTTCCACAAGTTGACTATGTGCTGTGTGAAGAAGAACTTCCTTTTATTTATTTTAAACCTGCTGCCCATTAATTTCATTTGGTGGTCCCTAGTTCTTATATTATGGGAACGAGTAAATAACTTTCCCTTATTCACTTTCTCCACATCACTCATGATTTTATATACCTCTATCATATCCCCCCTTAGTCTCCTCTTTTCCAAGCTGAAAAGTCCTAGCCTCTTTAATCTCTCCTGATATGGGACCCGTTCCAAACCCCTACTCATTTTAGTTGCCCTTCTCTGAACCTTTTCTAATGCCAGTACATCTTTTTTGAGAGGAGGAGATCACATCTGTACGCAGTATTCAAGATGTGAGAGTACCATGGATTTATATAAGGGCAGTAAGATATTCTCTGTCTTATTCTCTATCCCCTTTTCAGTGATTCCTAACATCCTGTTTGCTTTTTTGACTGCCACTGCACACTGCGTGGACGTCTTCAGAGAATTATCCACGATGACTCAAAGATCTTTTTCCTGATTAGTTGTAGCTAAATTAGCCCCCATCATATTGTATGTATAGTTGGGGTTATTTTTCTCAATGTGCATTACTTTACATTTATCCACATTAAATTTCATTTGCCATTTTGTTGCCCAGTCTCTTAGTTTTGTGAGATTTTTGAAGTTCTTCACAGTCTGTTTTGGTCTTAACTATCTTGAGCAGTTTAGTGTCATCTGCAAACTTTGCCACCTCACTTTTTACCCCTTTCTGCAGATCATTTATGAATAAGTTGAATAGGATTGGTCCTAAGACTGACCCTTGGGGAACACCACTAGTTACCCCTCTCCATTCTGAAAATTTACCATTTATTCCTACCCTTTGTTCCCTTTCTTTTAACCAGTACTCAATCCATGAAAGGCTCTTCCTTCTTATCCCATGATAACTTAATTTATATAAGAGTCTTTGGTGAGGGACCTTGTCAAAGGCTTTCTGGAAATCTAAATCCACTGGATTCCCCTTGTCCACATGTTTGTTGTCCCCTTCAAAGAATTCTAATAGATTAGTAAGACATGATTAGACTTACCAGTCTGTAATTGCCGGGATCACTTCTAGAGCCCTTTTTAAATATTGGCGTCACATTAGCTATCTTCCAGTCATTGGGTACAGAAGCTGATTTAAAGGACAGGTTACAAACCATAGTTAGTAGTTCCGCAATTTCACATTTGAGTTCTTTCAGAACTCTTGGGTGAATGCCATCTGGTCCCGGTGACTTGTTACTGTTAAGTTTATCAATTAATTCCAAAACCTCCTCTAGTGACGCCTCAATCTGTGACAATTCCTCAGATTTGTCACCTACAAAAGCTGGCTCAGGTTTGGGAATCTCCCTAACATCCTCAGCCGTGAAGACTGAAGCAAAGAATTCATTTAGTTTCTCCGCAATGACTTTATCGTCTTTAAGTGCTCCTTTTGTATCTTGATCAGTAGCTCTTTGGAGACAGCAGATATAAGTATCTGGGAATTGCCTGTATTCTGACAGCTAGATTGTGCCTGTAGGCACAGTTGTGAGCAAGGAGTAGACTTGGGAAACAGAGACTTCCTTCTGAGGCACAATTCCCTCCCTGATTTCTCCTTACTCTGGGGCACTAGCTGCCTCAAGGAAGCCTTTCTGGGTGTGGTATGGATGGGGCCATAATACCACACCCCTACGTGATAAGTTTACTATGGACGTAGGAACTCTGCATCTTGCTGTTGACCGAATACACTGAGATGTGCCATCCCACAGCATCTCTGTAAGCATCATAATACTTCCAGAAATTGTTACGTAGTTGATGCACCCTCATTCCCATCTCATCATGGTTCACGTCCCTAAGCACCATTAATGAATCCTAAGTAATGATGGTGACAAACAATTAAAGCACTCACAATCATTACTGTGACATAATGAAACTTTACACACACACACACACATACTTACTTATTCACTCACTTACTTTTGGGCAGAAACAATATGGAAAATTTTAGCCAAGAATGTGCATGTGTGAACAGGGAGCTTAACTATTTAGCAACTTTAACTGTAGTGTTTGTTGCCAGATGAATGTTGTATACTTCCTGAAATACTGAATCAGATAAGAGAGAACTTTTTATTATATTACCTCAACATGGCCTCTTTCAGTCAAACTATACATATCTGAATACATAGTTCACTCTTCATTATAAGCAATTAGGCAGTAACTAGTTTCAGCCCATAACTAGAAATATGTATGTAGGTTTTGTGCTGTGAGAGAGCCCAGCAATCAAGGGTAAACTGCAGTCCATCATCCTTAGCTTGATCCAGAGAAGCATCTATTTGGGGCTGTTCTTTCTCCTCAAACTCCCACTTACTGGAGTGATCCCATCAATTCTCTGCTTTTCTGAGATAACCACCATTGCAATTTATTTCCCTGGTCCTAAACATCTTGATCTGATATTTGTATAGTCTGATTAAAGTTCTATTTATAAAGAGTTTATAAATGATTAATCAATTGTAATAGATTGCTAAAGAGTCAAACTGGACAATAGGTTGCTTCTAAATATGGATAACAACTTCCACTGACGTCTCTATAACTATGTATAACACATACTACTCCTGTCTGTAACATGCTTATGACTTCTAGTAATCATTTATTAACCCTTTATAAATCATTTATAAATTAAACTTAGGGTGACCAGACAGCAAATGTGAAAAATCGGGACAGGGGGTGGGGGTAATAGGAGCCTATATAAGAAAAAGACCCCAAAATCAGGACTATCCCTATAAAATTGGGACATCTGGTCACCCTAATAAAACTTTATGTAAAGTCTGACCAAATAAACAATTATGTCTAAGCTCTTCAGATTGCAATAGAACAAGTCTATGAAGTTTTCAAAATGGGTTATAAATTCTGATAAATTTAGGATTAATGAGTCTTAGTTGCAAGGAATTCACTTCCTTGATTCATAAGGAAACTACATTAGAAATGCCATGCTCAGAGATATTCTCAATTAAAAATGAATCTTACTTTACTAAATGACCATGTTTGATGGTTCAAAAATTTGGGATGCAATTTATTATAAATGCAATACTTCAATTGTTCATCAAAAATTAATTTTATTTACACTTGTGAGCTTTAGAAAGCTTTTGATTGAATAGAAGGACCTGTACTTTTTAACTATAAACAGGCTTCATGGAACTTATAAGTTTTTGGCCAGAAACAAATGATAAATATTTTCAAAGTTATTATCTGTCATGTTAGATCATATAGCTTAGGTATTGGGAAAGAGTTAAAAGCAACCTTGGCTTCTAGTGAGGTTTGTCTTGTTTATGAATACTGTGCTCTTTATTAAGGGTACCCAATAAATTCAGAAAGATGTGCTCTTATCTTGGTTTTGGCAAACTCAAAGTGCTTTTAGATCTTGGGTTTGCTTTGGGGCCAAAACTTTGCAAAGGGTTTCCAAACTGACAACATAGTGAGATTATGCATGCATAAACTGCACTAACTGTACTTGCACTATCCTCAGAGAAACAAACTATTTTCCACCATTTTCATCTTTCATTTTTTCAGTACTAAGCTTTTGAGAATTTTATCTGGGTTAAGTCGTTTTAGTTTTTCAGCTGTCACAAAAAGATGGGGAAAATGTCAAGGCTGAATGTTAAAATAAGCAAGCCTAAATGATATACACCAGATATCCCTGTGTGTAGGCAAAACAATCCCTTGTTTAACTCACAATGTCTGTTTATTTATATCTATCGTTTTTTATTAGTCCCAGTCACGATAGTCCTTAATGTGTGTGCAATTACCAGTTTTGTGTATGTTATTTGGGTCCACATTTATTAACATTTGAACCCTCCCAGTCCCATTGCCACATAATCCAGCTTCAGCCAAGCTCCAATACAATAGCATATCCATGTCACCAAGGCAATTAATTATTGTAACCTTAAGCATTTCTTGGCTGTGAGCCACATTATGGCACACAGCAGGACATGACTGTGTGATTCAATTTACCAAGAAAGAGAAAGCACCTAATCCTGAGGATTTGATGTGAAAGCCCTTACACAGCTAGTCAGTCATTACCTGGGGATGACTGCTGTGTTGTTATTGTTAGCAGAATTTCTGAAGAATGAAGTTTTCTGAGTGATAATGCATGCTAATCCCCGACCAAATTCACAGAATAAGACTAAAGGAAGGGGTCAGTACACCACATTTAACCCCTTTAAATATAATGATTTCTTTTAAGTGAGCCATGGCATCCATGCATCATGCTGGGAAAGATTTATGATTTAGCTTGAGTCTATTATTTTCTGTGTGCAGCTCTCATGAGGTGCAGAAACTGCTGCAGGAATCAGATCATAGGAGCAGATGTACAAACTCAGTTGTAGCAGCACAATCATTAATAATACAAATTCTTTGTAGTTTGAGATCCTGGGCTGAAAAGCACCCTAAAGTGCTTTTGCAAACAGGACCAAAGTGCCTCACAATGCTGAATTCACACAGTGAGTCAGTGGCAATGCTAGATTCTGATATCACTTACGCAGGTGTAATTCCATTGATTTATACAGGTGTAAATAAAAGCAGAATCAACATTCTGCTGGTGTGTATTTTTCTAATGTGTGAGGCTCCAAATATGGCCACGCTTCCTCATATACATAATCTGGAGCACCACACCTCAGTACATTGTTTAAAAGTTAATAGAGCATATCATACTGTTTGTCTACATACATAATTTGATCCAGTGACCGACAGCAGTGGTGAAAGTTCCTATGCTCAGTATCAGTTCCCTGAGTCATTCAGTTTTCCCCAAATAGGCAGGCTTTTGAATTCCCATTGCAATTCACAGATCTTCAGCAGTAAGATTGATTTGTTTGTCAGTTTTATGAAAACTTTAACAGAGGATGACATGTGTTAATGTTTTTGTGGTGTGTTACATCTTCTACGTGAGGGATGGAGAGGAAGATAGATCAATGAAGAATGTTTCATTAACTAGCTACTGTACAATGCACTGGGTGAAACTTGGCATCAGACAGATTATTTTGCTTGAGCAGGAAAACAATTCTTGCTAGAAAAGTGCACTCACCATTTTTCTTATATACAATGAAAATTCAGCTCCTAATAGACTTTCTTGCTCGTTTCCAGAAGAGCCCTCCAACTTCACACATTTTGGGGGTGCAGGAGAAATGCTTTGACTACTGAGTAGGGCAGTCATCAATCGTCTGAAAGGGCAGGTTCAGATAATGAATCTAGCATCCAGCCTACAAAATGGCTTCTAGGTAACCTCTTCTCAACGGTGCAGCTATTGATAAGACAGTCTGGCATACAAAAATGAGATTCTTTGCTGATGGGTTGCTCCTGTGAAGGAAGGAAGCCTGGATGGAAATAGGCAAAACTAGGAGAATAGAGAAATACCAGCTGAAAGGGTGAAAACTGGTCTGTATCTTCTTTCATATAGGGCTAAATAAGCCCTTCTAAAAATCTGTTGAATTACATCATTGCTTTATATGCTGGTTATAGATGGCTGGACTGCTGAAGTTTTGTATTGCAAGACATCATTCATTGTTGCATCACGCTAGTGACATTATAGTCATGATGGAGATTTATTATTATTCATTAATTGTTTGTAATTGTGTCCAGAGAGAGAGAATGCCAAATTAATCTCCCAGTATACCTGGCCCAACTCTCCTTGATTTCAATGAGAGATGAACCTGCTTACACCTGGGCTCAGTTTGGCCAAAGAAAAGTAGCTGAAGGAAGATGATTATTGTTTGTATTACAAGGGTATTATAAGATGCCTGAATCAAGACTGGGGTCTCATTGTGCTACACAACACATATCTTATGAGACAGTCCCTGCCCCAAAGAGCTTACAAACCAAAGAGTCGAGAGAGAGAGAGGAACAGTGGGAGGAAAATAGAAACGCAGAGAGTGAAGTTATTTGCCCAAGGGCACAGAGCAGGTCAGTGGCAGAGTTCAAAACAGATCCCAGGTCTCCTTTGCATTCTGTGCTCCACTCACTAGTCCACTCCAGAGACAGAATTTAATTCAATTTTATATCACATACAGACTTGTGGGGCAGATATGAAAAGTTATAGCCAAAAGTCTGGCAAGTGATAGAACTACAAGTGTATTAAGAAAGAACTTCTCAACAAGTCACACAAAAAACAATATATTTTATGCCACTTATTCTGTTTAGTTTTGGTCTCTTTTCTAAAGCCTCTATCCCAATGAAGTATATTTTGCAATGGTGATAACATGGGAGTAATCATGACACTGGTATGTGCAGAATTTAATTATAACCATAAGGGCTGTACAATGTCACTCTTTATATTATGGTTCAAAAGACACAGCATGAAATATAGTAGCTTGCGAAAGAGCCAGTCAAGCCAAGTTATGGATAGTGCTGTAAATCAGGAGTAACTCCACTGAGGTCAATGGAGTGACATCGGTGTAACAGTGGTGTAAGAGGAGAATCAGAACTTTTGTTTGTGAAACACAGGCGCTCATATTATAGGTATCGTGATATTCTCTATTCCTGGACTAATCAAGCATTAACATACCGCAAAGTATATAGTTACATTGGACGCCCATTCTCCTCTTAATCCTAGATCTATTGGTGACACCAGAGACCAATATTTTAACACATTTTTCAAGTTGGATCTATTATATATTAATTTCTTGAGGACCCTTCTGGCCCTACATTTCTATGATTCTGTAATGGTACAACTTGAAAAAATTAATGCCTTTATAATAGGCCTATGTTTAGTGCCACAGGCAGAATCACAACCGATCAGCTTTCTACTGTCAGAATGCTTATTGAAATTGGTATATTCAAATACCAAGCTAACCTCCCTTAAAAATCTCTACAACTATACATGAGCAAATAACCAACTGAAATTCTGTAAGTGAATTGATTTCGGGAAAGCAGAGCTGTCAGGTGATTAAAAAAATGAATCTGTTAATAATAGAATACCATTTATTTAAATATTTCTGTAAGTTTTCTACATTTTCAGATATATTGATTTCAATTACAACACAGAATACAAAGTGTACAGTGTTCACTTTATAGTTATTTTTATTACAAATATTTGCAGTGTAAAAAACAAAAGAAATAGTATTTTTCAATTCACCTAATACAAGTACTGTAGTGCAATCTCTTTATCATGAAAGTTGAACTTATAAATATAGAATTATGTACAAAAAAACTTCATTCAAAAATAAAACAATGTAATATTTTGGCGCCTGCAAGTCCACTCAGTCCTACTTCGTGTTCAGTCAATTGCTCAGACAAGTTTGTTTACATTTGCAGGAGATAACACTGCCCGCTTCTTGTTTATAATGTCACCTGAAAGTGAGAACAGGCATTCTCATGGAAGTATTGTAGCTGACGTCACAAGATATTTACGTGCCAGATGCGCTAAAGATTCATATGTCCCTTCATGCTTCAACCACCATTCCAGGGGACATGCGTCCATGCTGATGATGGGTTCTGCTCGATAACAATCCAAAGCAGTGCAGACCAACGCATGTTCATTTTCATTATCTGAATCAGATGCCACCAGCAGATGGTTGATTTTCTTTTTTGGTGATTCAGGTTCTGTGTTTCCACATCAGAGTGTTGCTCTTTAAAACAGAGCAGGGAACATATAATTCTCCCTCAAGGAGTTCAGTCACAAATTTAATTAACGCATTATTTTTTTAACAAGCGTCATCAGCATGGAATCATGTCCTCTGGAATGGTGGCTGAAGAATGAAGGGGCCTACGAATGTTTAGCATATTTGGCATGTAAATACCTTGCAATGCCGGCTACAAAAGTACCATGCAAATGCCCGTTCTCACTTTCAGGTGACATTATAAATAAGAAGCGGGCAGCATCATGTCCCGTAAATGTAAACAAACTTGTCTGTCTTAGCGATTGGTTGAACAAGCAGTAGGACTGAGTGGACTTGTAGGCTCTGAAGTTTTACATTGTTTTATTTTTGAGTGCAGTTATGTAATAAAAAAATCTACATTTGTAAGTTGCACTTTCATGACAAGGAGATTGCACTACAGTACTTGTATGAGGTGAACTGAAAAATACTATTTTATCATTTTTACAGTGCAAATATTTGTAATAAAAATAATATACACTTTGATTTAAATTACAACACAGAATACAATATATATGAAAATGTAGAAAAACATCCAAAATATTTAATAAATTTCAATTGGTATTCTATTGTTTAACAGTGTGATTAAAACTGCGATTAATCAGGATTATTTTTTTTAATCAAGATTAATTTTTTTGAGTGAATCGTGTGAGTTAATTGCAATTAATCGACTGGAAAGCTTTTGCTAACAGCCATAACATTTTTATTTTACATGCAAGAATATACTAGGTTTTCCATCAAATCTTACAGTAAAAATATCAAACAGCATTATTCTTAGCTACATTATACTTTAAAAAATCTTCCTGAAATTTACCAGCCTTTCTGACTACAGATGGTATTATATATAGCTAAGAAAATGAATGCATAGCTGAGGAAAGAGCGTTATAGTACCTGATAAGACCTCAGGCATTAATAGGACATTAATGCATTCTTCATCTTTCACTGACAGCTGGTTACAGAGGTATGCAGCAAAAAGTCTGTAAAAGGCTTTAGAAAACCACAAACAAGGTGGGTCTATACTTTCCCCTCCCCACTCTCCCTTGTTAAGAAGTGATTTAGAATGGTTAACACTCTCTTCAGGATGCAGTGCAAAACTGTGCTCGGTGTTAGGAATCCCACAGCATTTTTTGTAAGAGGAAAAATACCATGCTTGGCATCCGTTCCAAATATGAATAGGGGTAATAATAGCGGAAGCAACTATCTGCACGATAATGTCTTTCTGCTACTAGCCTGGAAGTCTATGCATATCCAGGAACCTATCCCTCCAATCTGGCTTCCTTCCTTTCCACTCCATTGAAACCATTCTCAGCAGGGTTTGGATAACTTTCTCCTCATCAATTTTCAGGGCCTGTGCTTCAAACCCCTTTGGCCTCTCCACTGCTTTTGATACTAGGGATTGTTGATTCCTGCTTGACATCATCTCCTTCTTTGGCTTTTTCACCATTGTCCGCTCATCACTCTTCCCCTACCTCTCTGGTTGTTCCTTCAGTGTCTCCTTAGGTAGATTCACCTCCTCCCCTCTTTCATTCCTTGAGACATTCCTTGAGAGAGGTCCCTCAGGGCACTTTTCTCTCTAGTCTCCTTTTCTGCCTCTCTCTACATCCTGCCCTCAGGCACTGTCATTCATTCATACAGCTTAAGCTCTACACACTGACAACTCACAAACCTACCCCCTGACTGGTCTCCTTCCGCTCAGTCCTGCACCTTAGTAAATCTCACTGACATCTTCTTCTGGGTGTTTTACTGTCAACTTAAATTCATAATGGCTAAAACTGAACACCTGATCATTCCTCCCAAACCCTCTTCATTCCCCAATTCTCTGCCATCACCATCCCCCGCATAACTCTGGCTTTAACCTAGGGGTCAATATCAACTCCTCCCTGTCTCTATACAAAAACCAGTGGGCAGCAACATCTTCCTAAAATTTTTTTTTGAGATCCATCCTTTTCGCTCTATTTATACAAGCAGTACTCGCATGCAGGTCATCATCATCTCACATCTTGATTATTGTAACATTCTCGTCATAAACTAATAGGCTATAAGGCCAGAGAGGACCGTCATGATCATCTAGTCTGACCTCCTGCATATTGCAGACCACAGAACCTGGCCCACCCACTCATGCAATAGACCTATAAACTCTGACTGAGTTACTGAAGTCCTCAAATCTTGATTTAAAGACTTCAAGTTACAGAGAATCCACCATTTAGTCTAATTTAAATTTGCAAGTTACCCATGCCCCATGCAGCAGAGAAAGGAGAAAACCCCTTATGGTCTCTGCCAATCTGACTTGGGAGAAAATGCCTTCCTGACCCCAAATATGGCAATCAGTTAGGCCATGAGCATGTGGGCAAGACCCACCAGCCAGATACCTGGGAAAGAATCCTCTGTAGTAACTCAGAGCTCTCCCCATCTAATGTCCCATCACCGGCTGGTAGGGATACTTGCTGCTAGCAGTTGCAGATCAGCTACATGCCAATGATGCCATTGTAGGCAGTCCCATCATACCATCCCCTCCATAAACTTATCAAGCTCAGTCTTGAAGCCAGTTAGGTTTTTTGCCCCCACTACTCTCCCTGGAAGGCTGTTCCAGAACTTCACACCTCTGATAACTAGAAACCCTCGTCTAATTTCAAGTCTAAACTTGCTGATAGCCAGTTTATATCCATTTGTTCTTGTGTCCAAACTGGTGCTTAACTTAAATAACTCCTCTCTCTCCCTGGTATTTATCCCTCTGATGCATTTATAGAGAGCAGTTGTATCTCCCCTCAGCCTTCTTTTGGTTAGGCTAAACAAGTCAAGCTCTTTGAGTCTTCTCTCATAAGGTAGGTTTTCCATTCCTCAGATCATCCTAGGAGTCCTTCTCTGCATCTGTCCCAGTCTGAGTTCATCTTTCGTAAACTTGGGAGACCAGAATTGTAGTATTCCAGATGAGGTCTCACCAGTCCCTTGTATAATGGTACTAACACTTCCCTGTCTCTACTGGAAATATCTTGCTTGATGCACTCCAGGGCCGCATTTGCCTTTTTTACAGCCACATCACATTGGTGGCTCATAGTCATCCTGTGATCAACAAATACACCCAGGTCTTTCTCCTCCTCTGTCACTTCTAACTGACAAGCCCCTAGCTTATAGCAAAACTTCTTGTTGTTACTCCCTAAGTGCATGACCTTGCAATTTGCACTATTAAATTTCATCCCATTTCTATTTCTCGAGTTTACAAGGTCATCCAGATCTTCTTGTATGATATTCCGGTCCTCCTCCAAATTGGCAATACCTCCCGGCTTTGTGTCATCTGCCAATTTTATTAGCATGCTCCTACTTTTTGTGCCAAGGCTATTAATGAAAATGTTAAATAAGGTTGGTCCCAAGATGGATCCCTGGGGAACTCCACTGAAACTTCCCTCTAGCCTGACAGCTCACCTTTCAGCATGACCCATTGTCCTCTCCCCTTTAACCAGTTCCTTAGCCACCTTTCAATTCTCATATTAATCCCCATTTTCTCCAATTTAACTAATTAATAATTTCCCATGCAGATCTGTATCAAATGCCTTACTGAAATCCAGGTAGATTAGATCTACTGCATTTCCTTTGTCTAAAAAATCAGTTATCTTCTCAAAGAAGATCAGGTTGGTCTGGCACAATCTACCTTTTGTAAAGCCATGTTGTATTTTATCCCAATTACCATTTACCTCTATGTCCTTAGCTACTTTCTCTTTCAAAATTTGTTCCAAGACCTTGCATACAATTGAGGTCAAACTAATGGTCTTGTAGTTTCCTGGATCTAGGGTGATCAGATGTCCCGATTTTATAGGGACAGTACCGATTTTTGGGTCTTTTTCTTATATAGGCTTATATTATCCCCCACCCCCTGTCCTGATTTTTTACACTTGCTGTCTGATCACCTTACCTGGATTACGTTTTTTCCCCTTTCTTAATATTTCTCCAGGCATAGGGTTTAATTCCCGAGTTTGCAGATTCATTAAAAATTCTTGTTATTGGGCTTGCAATTTCATGTGCTAGTTCCTTTAATATTCTTAGATGGGGATTATCTGAGCCCCTCCCCCCCCTAAATTTAGTCCCATTAAGCTGTTTGAGTTTGACTTTCACCTCAGATGTGGTAATTTCTACTTCCATATCCTCATTACCATTGGCCAGCCTGCCACTGTCCCTAAACTCCTCGTTAGCCTTATTAAAAACGGAGGCAAAGTATTTGTTTAGGTATTGGGTCATGCCTAGTTTATCTTTAATCTCTACCCCATCCTCAGTGCTTAGTGGTCCCACTTCTTCTTTCTGTGACAAAGCTCTGTCCTTGTCTCCGTGGATCCTGCATTTCCTGATGGATTTCGCTAGCCTCAGAGGCTCACTATGACCCTCCACTTAACCCTTCTCTCTCTAGAGACAAGGGTCACAGTCTACTGGGCCATTTTCTTTATAAGCCAGCGAGGGAGATGAGGAGAAGCTATCCTCCCTTGCACAGTCTCTGTTGTCTCCCAGTCTCAGTGATTAATCAGGGGGGCAAAGAGGGGGAGCCCTGGCCCATCCTCTACTCTGGGCTCCAGCCCAGGGACCCTAATAGTATCAGCTCTGGTAGCTGACCTTTTAGGAACAGGACACGTACAGTTCCCTGGGCTACTTCCCCACAGCAGCCCCCACTTCCTCAAGCTCCACTTCACCCTTACTTCAGGGCCTCCTTCTTTGTGCTTGATATGGTGTGTACAGCTCAGTCTCTCCAACAGCATAACCACCTCCCACATCTCCTGACATGCGTGCCCACCTGACTAACTGGGAGGCTTTTAACTAATTTCAGCCAGCCCCTGATTGGCGTCAGGTGTCCCCATCAACCTAGCATCCTCCCTGCCTTCTGGAAAGCTCTTAATTGGCCCCAGGTGTCTTAACTGACCTGGAGCAGCTGCCATTTACTTATCCTGGTACCAGGGATTTGTTTAACCTGGGGCTAATATATCTATCTCCCATTACTTTTCTATAGCCATCTGGCCTTGCCCCGTCACATATCTCCCCCACCCCTGTGCTCAACACCATAGAGTTGGGCAACTTGGGACGCCAGGCAGTGTGCTCGTGACAGACCATCAGCATTGCTATGGTGGCATCCAGCCCTGTGCCGTATGTGGAACTGGAACAGTTGGAGGGATAAGAAGCACCTGGTGACCCTTGCATTCTTTTCCTTATTCCGCTGCATCCACTGGAGGGGTGCATGGTCCGTCACAAGAGTAAATCTCCGGCCTAAGAGGTAATAACGCAGTGTCTCCATGGCCCATTTGACAGCAAGGCATTCTACTCTACTACTACGTATTTCTGTTCTCTTCGGAGAAGCTTTCTGCTTAGGTAGAGGATCGGGTGTTCCTCTTCTCCCCCCATTTGCGACAGAACCGCCCCCAACCCCACCTCGGAAGCGTCTGTTTGTAAAATAAATTCCTTGTTAAAGTCCGGGGCTATGAGTACAGGGTCATTACAGAGGACCGTCCGAAGGTCTGTGAACGCCCCCTCTGCTGCATCAGTCCACTTCACCATGTCTGGACCTCGGGCCTTCACCAGGTCTGTTAGGGGACTTGCCCTAGTAGCGAAGTGGGGAATAAAATGTCGGTAGTAGCCTACCACGCCTAGCAACGCGCGGACCTCTTCTTTCGGGTCGACTGGGGCCAGTTTTGAATTGCCTCTAGTTTATTCGTTTGGGGCTTCACTGTGCCCCTTCCTACAATATATCCCAGGTACCTAGCCTCTGCTAGCCCTATGGCACATTTAGCGGGATTAACAGTGAGGCCAGCCCGCCTTAAGGTGCGCAGTACTGCCTCAACTTTCTCCAAGTGGGTTCCCCAGTCTGGCATATGGATGCAGCTGCATAACTAGTATGGTGGCGCAGCAGCTTATCCATGAGGCGCTGGAATGTGGCCAGGACCCCATGTAGCCCAAAAGGGGGACGATGTACTGGAATAGCCTGTTCGGAGTGGAGAACGCTGTCTTTTCTTTAGCTTCTTTGGTCAGGGGAATCTGCCAGTACCCTTTTGTCAGATCCAGTGTAGTCAAGAATCGGGCACTACCCAGTCGGTCAACCAGTTCGTCAATGCGTGGTATGGGGTATGCGTCGAACTGGGATACTTCATTCAGTCGGCGAAACTCATTACAGAATCTCGTGGTACCATCAGGTTTAGGCACTAGAATGATTGGACTGGACCACTGACTGTAAGATTCTTCAATAACCCGTAATTCTAACATTTTCTTTACTTTGGCCTTGATTTGTTCTCTTTTGGCTGCTGGGATATGGTAGGGTCTCAATGTTACTTTGACTCCGGGGATCGTGCAGATATGGTGATACGTCTCAGTCGTCCGCCCCGGTTTTGTAGAGAACACATCTCGGTTGCGATTAATCATGTCGACTGCCTCGATCTTTTGGATCGGCGTCAAGTCAGGTGATATCCTCACTTGCTCCTGTAAATTGTCCTCCTGGGGAAGGGTCTCCTGGGTAACTAAGCATGCCTCTCAATCGTGCCAAGCTTTTAGAAGATTGATGTGGTAAATTTGCTCTGGTTTCCGGCGGCCTGGCTGCCACACCTTATAGTTCTCCTCTCCCACGGCTTCGATTACTTTGTAGGGTCCCTGCCACTGGGCCAACAGTTTACCTTCTGCTGTGGGCACCAGTACCATCACCCGATCCCCTGGTTGGAACTGTCGAAGCTTCGCTTGGTGGTTATAATGGGTTCGTTGGGTCTCCTGTGCTCTCTCCAAGTGTTCCCGTACAATGGGCATAACTCAGGCTATCTGATCTCTCATCTGCAGTACATGCTCAACTATGTTCCTTCTGGGATTTGGCTCCTCTTCCCAGGCTTCTCTGGCTATATCCAATATGCCCCAGGGGTGGCACCCAAATAGTAGTTCAAATGGAGAGAAACCCGTGGAGGCTTGCAGAACCTCCCGGATGGTGAACATGAGGTAAGGCAATAGGGTATCCCAATCTTTCCCATCCCGGCTTACCTCTTTCCTGATCATGGCCTTGAGGGTCCTATTGAACCTTTCCACAAGGCCATCTGTTTGCGGGTGGTATACAGAGGTCCGTAGGGCTTGTACATGGAGCAAGGAACAGAGATCTTTCATCAACTTGGACACGAAAGGTGTCCCTTGATCAGTTAATATCTCCTTGGGTAGCCCAACCTGGGCAAAGATCTGTACTAGCTCCTTAGCTATTGTTTTGGAAGCCGTGTTGCGTAGGGGAACAGCTTCCGGGTTCCGGGTTGCATAATCCAGTACAACAAGCACATGTTGGTGGCCCCGAGCTGTCTTCTTTAGGGGCCCTACTAGGTCCATGGCTATCTGTTCGAAAGGAACCCCTATTATCGGAAGAGGTATCAAAGGAGCCCGCAAGTGCGGGCAAGGGCTATGTAACTGACACTCTGGACAAGAGGTGCAATATCACCTGCCATCTTCGTGTACTCCTGGCCAGAAGAACCTCCGCAGGATCCGTGCCTGGGTTTTCTCTACCCCTAGGTGTCCTCCAAACAGGTGACTGTGGGCGAGACTCAATATGGCTTTTTGATGTTTTTGTGGCACCAGAAGTTGTATCTCTTGCTCCTGCATTTGCACCACGCAGTACAGGAGATCTTTCTTCACTATAAAGTAAGGTCCGGAACCCCGGACCTTCCCATCCACGGGTACCCCATCGATCTCGGCCACCTCTTTCCTGGTATTATCATATTTGGGGTCCTCCTCCTGGTCCCGCCCGAAAGTCTCTCTCCTGGGACTAACCTGCCCAAGCTCCCAGGTTCTTCTTCTTCTGCTTCTTGCAATGGCTCGCCACCATCATGGCTGTGGGAAGCCTCTGGCTCACCTTCTGTGGTGGAAGTTTCTCTGTTGGCTGCTTGTGTCCATCTGCCTACTAGGGAGGTCTTCTGGCCCTGGGTCAGGATCCGGGTTCTCAAGGCCTTCGCGGCCTTCCTCTGTTTTTTTATCTTCCAGGTCTTTCGGGGGGCTGAGAACAGATCCTGAGAAATCTCAGCAAACATCCAAATCCAAATCAGACCCTGGGGGTCTGTAGCATACCCCAAGCACCATCCCAAGGGAACGTCTGGTAGCTTTCTTCTTCTGACTTATGTGACACCCACATCAACCTCCATCCTGTTCATGCAAAACATTGCCACCAGGATAGTCTTCCTGGCCTGTCAACCTGATCAAGTCCCCCTCCCTCCCCATCTTCTCCATGGCACCAAGTTCAGGTTTTGTCTCATTGCACTACATAAATCTTCTCTTCCCTATTTATCTTATTGTATCACCCTCCCCACCAATAACCATGTCCCTGCTTTCTTCCACATCTTCCCTGAACTGGTCCATGAAGCTATTACCTTCTCCTCTTTTAAATCCTTCCTGTAGACCCACTTCTTCTGCAAATCCTACAACAAACTGAAACTTGCCAACTAAGACTTTTGCTTTTTCATGCAGTATATTTCTCTCAGAAAAATTAAATTCTTTGCATCATCACGATCAGAAGCCTCTGCTGAATAACTACATCATTTTACAGATGTTGTCTCTATCCTTCTTCCCCTCATATATGCATGCAAACCATCCCCTCCCCTTGTTGTGTCATATCTGAAATTGGTTTGTAAACTCCTTGGAGTTAGGGGTCATGTCTTTTTCTGTGTCTTGGAAGGTTCCTAGCACCCTTTTGGGAGCTATTAAAATAAACAAATATAATAATACAATAGTTGTAAGAGCAGCAGAGTTGCTGCTAACAGCACCAGTCTGTGTTCCTGATTTCACCCGTACAAACTAGTGGCCTGAATCCCTACCCCTCCATGTAAGATCAGTTGGCTTTTTCCCTCTGAGCTACAGGCAGGTTGCTTTTCATCATTTTTTTTCTAGAACTAGAGTTATGATCATCTCTAATTTCCACTTGAGATCTATGAAAAATGTTTGAAGGAAGCACAGATAGACCAGACACCACAAGAGGTATTTTAGTTCACTGTTGTTTTTAAGTAGGATTTTGCAAAATGAACAGGGCCGCCCAGAGGATTCAGGGGGCCTAGGGTCTTCAGCGGCGGGGGGCCCCCGCCGCCAAATTGCTGTCAAAGACCTGGCACTTCAGCGACGGGTCCCGGGGCGGAAGGACCCCCCGCCGCAGGTCTTCAGGGCACTTCGGCAGCGGGTCCCGGGACGGAAGGACCCCCCGCCACAGGTCTTCAGGGCACTTCGGCGGCAGGTCCCAGAGCAGAAGGACCCCCCGCCGCCGAATTGCTGCCGAAGACCCAGAGCGGAAGAAGCTCCGGGGACCTGGGCCCTGCGAGAGTTTTCCGGCGCCCCCGGAGCAAGTGAAGGACCCCGCTCCAGGGGCTTCAAAAAACTCCATGGGGGCCCCTGCGGGGCCCAGGGCCTGGGGCAAATTGCCCCACTTGCCCCCCATCCTGGGCGGCCCTGAAAATGAAGCCCTGTTCTTGCTCCCGCTGTTCAGGCCTCGATTTGCCATTCAGCAATGCAAACCTAATCTATCCAGAAAATTAAATAAATGATGACACTTTGCACTCCTGTAGTACCGTCTGCCTTAATCTCAAAGTGCTTTTACATACAGGAATTCATTGAGCCTCAGCACCTCTGCAAGGTACTGTAGATAGAGATTATTATCCCCATATTGCACATGGGGACTTGAGGTACAGAGAAGTTAAATGTCAATCAGGAAGTCTCCTGTATAGCTGGGTATATAAATTAGATCAACTCATTCTTAGATTTGTGTATAAGACCATCCTTCTTCTCCTATACATTACAAAACATATATCTGGCTTATTTAGTTAAGTGCCATTTGCTTTATGTCCTATTGCTCAAAACTGGACAGTTTCCCTCAGGCAAGTGCCATGACCAGTCATAATTCTATACATGGCATTATTTTTTCAGACAAGAACAAATGTGGGGAAAGAAAACTATGGTAGCTACAGAGTATCAGGGGGTAGCCGTGTGAGTCTGTATCCACAAAAACAACAAGGAGTCCGGTGGCACTTTAAAGACTAACAGATTTATTTGGGCATAAGCTTTCGTGGGTAAAAAAAACCACTTCTTCAGATGCATGGAGCGAAAATTACAGATACAGGCATTATATACTGACACATGAAGAGAAGGGAGTTACTTTACAAGTGGAGAACCGGTGATGACAAGGCCAATTCAATCAGGGTGGATGTGGTCCACTCCCAATAACTGATGAGGAGGTGTCAATAACAAGAGAGGGAAAATTGCTTTTGTAGTGAGCCAACCACTCCCAGTCTCTAGCTACAGAGTCATCTTGATAATGTTTGTATATTTTTTAAAGAATCAAACCAATGCCTGAAATCTGTAATCTTATAAACCTCTCTTAGCATTCAGCAGCACATTTCTGTCTGATAAAGAATGAAACAGAAACCTAGTGACTGTTTGTTTTATCTGCAGTAATATAAACTTAGACATTGCTGATACTGTATTGTCACATTTCTGAAATACAGCAGTGCCACCTACAGACCAGGCTAAATATAGTGCCCCATAAAAACATTTTACTCCACATCAACATTTCAATATGTAAAAAATACATCAAGGATTTTACTCACAATCCAGAAGGAGAATCCTTTTCACAAGCATAAAAGCACATACATAAATCTGGGCTCCAACCAGAGTATAAAATATACATGTTAAACACAAATAATTGTGGGGAAATATTCTTTTGTTTTCATATGTACATGCTAAGACAAAGCAAAGCAAATCTCATGCTTCAAATCCCACGCTTCAGGGTGTAACCTGATCCTGTGCATTTCTTTGTGTCCTATGTACAAGTCCTTTCTAAACCAAATGATTCTATGGACCCCTCGAATATAGGCCAGAAAGTTGCAACACATGCAGTTATTTACTTACATATGCCTAACTGACAGACCCTCAAAAGACAGCAGCACAATCTGCCAGCAAGGAATCCCTGCCTACTTACATGTTTTACAATTATGAAGTTGGAAAAAACAATAAATTTGACCTGCCAATCAATGTTGAAACAGTTACAGCTTCAGTGAAGTACCCGGTAGTTACAATGTAAATGCATTAGTATTCACCATAAATTGTTACCAGGCTATTTAAACTGTAGAATCAATAAGGAAAGAAGAGGGGGAAAAGCAGCAGCAGCAACTGGAGAAATTTTACCATTAAAATCTTCTATGGTCTACTTCTAACTGCTTCAGTTATAATGGGGGAAGGACAATTTTAAAGATGATAATTTATATTTGTAATTAGTTCCATTTCTCAATTAATTTATATTTAAAATTTCCCCCAAATTTATGCTGAGGCCAAATCAAAGTCTGTAAAATCAGATCAGATGAACCATATGTGACCAGACAGGGTGAATATTAAACTGATATAGACTTGAAAGTCAAGTTAGAAAGCTACCCTGAGTTATACTCCTTTGCCCCTTTCGACCTACATCTTCTGATATTACTGACAGGAAAAGGAACACATACTGTACACGGAAAATACTGTACTCACCCACAGTCATGCCATCCATGTAACGCTTGATGATATCAAAGGAATCCCTTAGATTTCCTTCTGTTATGTCAAATATGATATCTGCCTGGTTGGTTGGGAGCACAGGTGTTATGGCACGAAGAAAAATAATCTCTGTGAACAAAAGCATCACAAAATGTGTTAAAGGGTTTGAAGTCAATTTAATGTGGCTAAGCTCAATACTCAGTCTACAAAATTAATTGTGTTGAGCAATAGATAATGTGCCATTTTATTTCAAAACTGGTAAAACTATTCTTTTTGAATTTGCACACTTAAAAATAGGCAAGGTACCTTTTTTGGGGTGAGAACTGGAGGAGTGCTTAAGGAGATCCCTATTTCTCCCTAGCTTACTATCCCAAGCCACCACAGTCAAAAGCCCTGCAGTCAAAGTCATGAGTCCTTTTAGAGTCTGACAAGATCACTGCAAATATCAATCAGCACTTCAACATGATGTCTCAAGACAACCACGAACTGTTCCCTCCACTAGGGACTGATATAGTGCAATGCCTCCAGGACCCACTAAACTGATGGTGTGTGCTGAGAAGAAATGGAGATCAGCCCCTGTACTCTGATTCCCTTTGGTGGCAACACAGCAGTCTTAAGTATGGCCTAAGAAGTTATGGTGGCTGCAGCAGTCTCATGAGGACCACTGTGCTAGCCAACGATGAGGCAGGTCGTGTAGTCTGCCCCACCCCCTCTCACTCCTGACACATTCCCTCCTATCTCCTAAATGGAAAGGTTGGGGAGTGGGTAGCACAGAATTTCTGTGAGGGTGAACCCTCAGCTTCCCCTTTAGGGCAGCTCTTGATACTTTCCACTGAGGCAGCACTGCCAGGGCTGAGATTCTGGCTCTCTGATCTCAAATGAAGGCATCAAGGTTTTTTTGTTTTGTTTTGTTTTTTATATCTCATCTTTCAGAGATGTGACCATTTTGTTTTATGATTCTGCAGTTTTTCCAGAATCTTTTCCTGTGACTGAATCTGGTCTAAAGTCTCTCAGTGCAGACAGTGAGAAACCCCAGAAGGCTCTGCGCCTCCTAGGGACAACACCTGTGTATCCGAGGTTCTGAAAACAAGTGAGAAAACTGACATGGAGAAATAAAGATCTTCCAAGGTGATTAAAACTGCTCCAGAGGTCTAAGAGAAACTCCAACAACTGTGTACAGGTCTTCTACTGAGATCAGACATACTGGCACATTTGGAGAAAAATCTCATCTGGCAGGAAGTGAATGAGGAACCCTGAAGTTTCTTATGTAGATTAGCGCAGTGAAAGCCCCGATCTCACAAATTGTTACTGAATGTGCATCCTGCACATGAATGGCACTGAAGACAAAATTCCACCATGGAGTTGTAGGTACTTCCCAGTGAAATCAACAGGAGCTGTACTCAAAGATCAAAATTTGGCATTTACTCTGTAATATTATTTTTAAAGGCTGAAAGTGAATGTTATGCTCATGAAAGGTGAAGGACTGATAACCCACAGGTACCACACAAGCAACAGCAGCACAAGCTTCCTCATAGTGCCCCACCAAAGTGCAAAGACTGGCTTGGAGGGAACACCCTCTTTAGGGGGAAGAGGGATGCTCATTTTTGATGAATTGGCCTCTCTGACAAGAAAGCCAGCAAAGATGCCGGTCTGTGGTGATTTTCACAATGTAGAATATTTTATAATAGAAACCATACAGAGACCATCAATTCATTTCACATAATTCACCAAACAGCCATCAGATACTAACACGATTTGGTCATTACTGACTTAGTTTCAAATCCAGCCAATGGCCTAAAGATGCAAGGCAGGATTTTTTAAAAGGTTCCAAATGATTAGGGTGCACAAAGCCCCCTGGCTTTCAATGAGACTTTGATCCTAACCACATAGGTGCTTTTGAAAATACCCCCAAACAAGCTCTGAATCCCAGGCCACTCTCTTGCTGACTTCCTTAGTTTATTTAATATTAAAATCTCAAATGGAATTTAAAACATTTTTCCAATTAGGTCAATAATCATCAATTTAGATTGAAAAAGTGCCACTCAGATTTGCTCTTGTAAAACTCAGGGTGAAATCCTAGCCCCATCGAAGTCAATATAGTTTTCCATTGACTTAAATGGGGTGAGGATTTTACCATTGGAAAGTGGGTAAGACCTCTTTCCTTTTTCATCTAACTCCCACTCCCCCATTCTTATAATTTGAACAAAGAAAAAGGGGGTTGGAGTCTCATTTATACTACGCCCACTTTGCACTGCTCTGGCAGAGTAATATAAATTACATTTACACCCACTTCCATGCGCATTTTCATAGCTAGAGCAGTGCACAGTGGGCATAGAGCACATGAACATTCAGGCTCAAATATTCTCCTAGACTAAGAACCTGTGTGTGTTTGAGCTCAGAATGATTTTTTTGCCCCACAAAGGTATAAACTCCTGATCCATGACTAGAGCTCCCAGGCTCTATGCTAATACAAATAGTAATAAATAATTATGAAGGAATAAATGATAGAATTTGGGACTGTGCAAACATTTTACTGCACTGATAGTTATTCTGGCTTTAAGCAAGGATTTCCAGGTGTTTTTTTTTTTAATCTTATAGGCTATTAACTGGAACAAGGAACACTTACCTTCAGGCTTAGTAAATTCTTTGAATGTGGGTAGTGAAATGACTGTGTGGGAAATTGTGTGGACTGGATCCAACATACAGTTGACATCATTTGGTCGGCAAGACTTAATGCAGCGAATAGTATCTGTCCTTTCAAGTCCAACTCTAAGAGGGAAAACAAAAAGATAACTATTAACCATGAAAATGAATTAGTTTGTTTTGCAAGATGGGGAACCAAAAGCTACAATGGATACAAGTATTCATTATTCCCCTCAAACTCTTAGTCAAGTGAAAATCATCCAAACTACAGTACTCTGGAATAATTTGGCTTGACTGAGAGTTGCAGTCATGAAATCCTCAAGACTGGATCTCTAACCCTCAGGACCTACTAATTGCAATGTGAGAAATCCAGTATAAGAGATACCCATGAAAGATAGCTATCCAAACACAAAAGGACCATCAGTTCAGGGCTAGATTCTCACATGGTGTAAACCAGCTTCATTGACTTTAGTAGAACTACAGTGAATTACATGAGCTTAACATCTGGTACACAGTGCTCACTTAGGTATCAGACATTCATCCAAAGCTTAGACAAACTTCTCTGGTCTAGAAATCTGGCAGGAAGTATCAGGGCAGGTTTTCTCACATGATTTATAGCACAAGAGCCAAAGGAGTCTTTCTTTCAGTCTTTTCTGTACCTCCCCTTTCCATCCAAATTGAGAAAACAGAGAGGAATGGAAATTGGGTGAGGGAGGGGGGAAAGGTTAATCAAATTATTCCAAACCCCAAAGGTTTCATTTTGAGTTTGGGGAAATGGTAAGGGTCAGTTCATATTATATCACCACCAGCTGCTCATTCCTACATGCAAGTCTATTACAAATTAAACCACTTCTCACTTTTGTCCAACTAGATTGAATTTAAAGTCACTTATAGTACAAGAACTTCACACAATACCCCGTCTGTGTTCCCTGAAGATAAAAGGGTTGTGCTGAGACTTGCAATGTGACTTTCCCTAAGCCCTACAAGCGATCTCAACTTTGACCTGCCCATTTCTTCACATTTCCAAGCAAAAAAGAAAAGTTTGTAGTCTCAGGATTTCTAGTTGGAGGGAGGGAGATTAAAAGATGTAAAGGGAAAACTTCACACAGAAGAGGAAAAAATAAAAATTGAATCTTTACTTTGTCAGATACCGTCAAAAACAAAATATTCCTATTCTTTTCAAATTCTTCCCATGCTTACTCATTAAAGCAAACAATGTTGCACATGATGATTGTGTGTAAAGCAAAACACTCATAAAAGAAAATAATATGCAATATTAAGGAAACTACATGCTCTGCAGATATAAATTGATACTGCCCAACTGAAGTCAATGGAGCTACATTGATTTACACCAGTTGAAGATCCAGCCCATTATTCTTAATTAAGATTCATGCTTTAGGATTATCACTATATGGGTTAAGAAGGAATTCCAATTTCCCACCTCCTACCCACGTTCAACACTGAAGATTTTCCGAGATATGTGATAGGGTAGGGCGGAGGTTCCTTCTGCTTGAAACGTCTGCCCACTTTTGAATGTTAATTCTGGACTTGATGAAAGAGTGGTCTGACCCAATATGACAAATCCTATATCCTTACTCTTGAACTTGTCACAGAGTCTTTAGTTTCTATGTTGAGAAGAAGGAACTTCCAGTTATTCAACACTGTTGATTTCAGAATACGGGTCTGCTAAATTATACAATTTGGTCCCCAGACTAAATCAGCCCATTTTAGCAAACATCATAAACAGAACAAGGAGTAGGGCAAAAAACCCCCACACCCTAGTAACTTTTTCCCTCTCTTTTTAGCATTATATATAGGGAAATTTAAGAATATGAAAAATGAAAAATATATTATATTCAGAAATTAGTGCACATGGATCCACAACTCACTCTCTCTCTCTCTCACACACACACACGTAACATGATACCCATGTGATCAGATAAGAAAAATAGTCAGCTACCAGAAAAATGCTTACTTCTTTTTCCCCTTTCAAAATTACACTGATCATACAGGATTAAACCAATGCCAATTTTTAAGTAAGATAGTGCTCATCAGGGCTAGTTATCACACATGGGTAGAACAGAAGAGGAATAATTCCCAGATTTCCAAGAAGGCACAACACTTGTATCTAGGCTTGGAAAAGGAGATATCGGATCTTAAATCATGACAATATGTGAAAAGGTTATATCAGGTATTTTTTAGAGGTTTCTATCGCATAATATATATAGATGGTCCTTTCCTTCAGAGACCTGCATGGTTGGAATCATGGGTCTAAGTCAGTCTGGCTTTACTTTCAAAAACATAAGGAGTACATTTTTCACCATGAAGGTAATTAACTAATGGAACAATTTACCAAAGGTTGTGTTGGATTCTCAATCACTGGCAATTTTTAAATCAAACTTGACTATTTTCCCCAAAAGATACACTCTGGTTCAAACACACATTAGTTTGGGAAAGTTTTATGGACTGTGTTATGCAGGAAGTAATATTAGATAACCACAGTGTTTCCTTCTGGCCTGAGAATCTATGAATGTCTCAATTTCTCTCTGCACTTTTGGGATGCATTAAGAGAGGCACAGCATGCAAGTCATAGGAGGGGATAGTACTGCTCTGCTCGGTGCTGGTTAGGCCTCAGCTGGACTACTGTGTCCAATTTTGGTCACGAATGTATAGAAAGAATGTAGAGAAACTGGAAAGGATCCAGAGCAAGCGACAAAGATGATCAAAGAGATGGAATTCAAGCCCCCTGAGCAAAGGCTGAAGGAACTGTGTAAGTTTAGTTTGGAAAAGAGGAGATTAAGGGGGGACATGGTAGTGATCTTCAAATACTTGAAAGGCTCCCATAAAAAAGATGGAGAAAAGTTGTTCTCTCTTTCCCCAGAGGGTAGGACAAGAGGCAATGGGTTCAAACTACAGCATAGTAGCTTTAGATTAAATCTCAGGAAAAACTTCCTAATTGTAAGAACAGTAGGACAATGGAACACACTGCCTAGGGAGGTCATGGAATCTCCTGTTCTGGAGGTTTTCAAAAGGTGGCTGGATGGTTTAGACAATAAATCCTATATCTTGGCAGAGGATTAGACTAGATTACCTTTGTGGTCCCTTCTAACCGCATCGTCCTATGGCTCTAAGTGGCTGCTTCCCCTTTTTCTCTGTCCCCATTGCTAAAATTCAGGTTCGTACTTTGGTTCTCTCTCACCTTGGCTACCCTAACATTCCCTTCTCTGACCTCCTTTCTTCTGATGGCTCTGCTAACTTCTATAACATATCCCAACTACAGCTGCCAATGCCACCATGCTCTTCTATTGATCCAACCACACCATCTCTGTCCTCAGGTCTCTTTGGGGACAGCCTCTTTCTTTCAGGGCCTAGTTCAGACTCCTTATCTTCACCTTCAAAGCTGCACACTGCTCTGACTACCTTCTGTTTATTTCCTTCTCATACTCCTCCTGCACGCAATCTTAGACTTTGCTAAACGCTGTGTGTGTTCCTCTCCTACTTGTGCCTCTTTCCACAATGGCCACTAAGTCTGGAACAGACTCCATCCTGTGTGCCAAGATCTTTGCTCCTTCCAATCCTGTCCTTCCTTTTGGCTTGCCTTTATCACAAATCTCAGCTCCAGCGCTATCTGCTACTTCCTTAACGCTTGTTCAAAAATAAAATAAAAATAAAGACAAATCCAGTTGCTCTGATTATTTTGTAAATAATGCTCCCTGGAATATTTTCCTTTTTTCTTGGGTTGTCATTTTTCTTTACATTGTTTCATTCTCTTATCTGGAAAGAGCCTCACACATCAATGGTGCTATATAATTATATATACTTTAAAGTTCAAAATAAACTTAAGTATGAAAGCTTTTGTCTAATACCATAAGATGTGGACTCTGTGTTCTTAAATTACTTGCTCAATATGCACACACAATAAAATGATAGTATACTGTAGCATTTTACAGTACTTTGGGCCAGATTCTTGCACTGTCCTGATTTTCCCCCCCCCCCAAATGAGTATATATTAATGCTGCAGAACCAATCTTATTTTTGTGTCTCTAGCCAAGATGACTATGGCCTCATGGGGAGCAGCCCAGGTAATGAACTTGTAACCGCATACATGTAGATGCCATATATTATCAGTAGGATTAGAAACTCCTTTAGCTTAAGTAATACAGGCTAGTGCTTTCAGTATGTAACGTTTTGATTCTATCCCCACTGGTAGCCCCTGGTACCTTTGTAAGTATGTGGTGACAGGCTCATTACAAATTGGCACGCTCGATGGAACTTGATTGTCTGTGAGACACTTGGGATAAGCATTACTTAAGGAAGCATGCAATATACTGGCTAAATGTTATGATCATGTCCTTATCTAGTTGTTGGCTCATCTTGGGGATATACGTCTATAATTTACATGTAATAGTTACTTCTTTAGCTCAACTGGTCAGGGCTTGTGACACTGGTACTGGAGGTTCCAAGTTCTCTCCCTACTGCTGATCTGTGGTGTCTGTATTTACGTGACAATGGATTATTTTATGCTCACACAGATTATTCCTGGCAGGAGCAATCTAGATAGGACAGGGATAATGAGAGGCCATGACTGAGCATTCATGTTAAAATATGTGGACAATGCCCCCAGGTCTGTACGGTTAATGTTTTATTCGTGTTAGCTCTACAGAGTCAGTACAATGACTGGAGAATGAACTAGGGTCCCTACTGGCTCATGCACCAGTAGAATTGCTAAATAAATTCCAGTTGCATCCTCTTCATTATTGGTGATCATACAGAATTGGAAAGGAACCAGATTTGACCTTCAGAATCCAGGTTTGCTTTTCAGGGTTGCTAGCAAGGGGGACGGGGGGGGGAAAGCTCTTTACACTTGTAATTTTATCAGCTTTGATCTGGAAGCCAGAGAGAGAAAATTGACATGGAACCCAACAAAACATCTTTTAAATTTTTTTTTCTCTAGAGACACTTCAGAATATAACCACTTGAGTAGGGAGGTGCTCACTATTTGCTACTAACGAAATGCGCTTACAAGATTGTTGGTATTTTCCCACCATTAGTTTTGACTTGAATGGACATTCCATGTGTGAAAGGATGAAACAGCCCTAAAAACTTTCATGTAGGGGGGTTCGCTTTTGTATTATACTTAAAAACTAAGGGTCAGATTCTCAGCTGGTGTAAATCAGACTCATTGGCTTCAACAGAGCTATGCTGATTTATACCAGCTGGGAATGAAGTCCTAAATTTTCAAAAGCGACTCCATTTTTGAGTGCATAACTTAAGACACCTTAAAGGGCTTTGAGTTTCAAAACATGTTAGCCACCTACTCTCTGAAAATCAGATGCCTTAAAGATGTTCCAATTTGGACAACCTTAACAGAGATGCACCCCAAATCACCGGTAAGTTCTGAAACCAGATGTATCAGTCTGTGCATCTTCAGAAAAGCTCTAGTTGCCCTGCTATACAAAAGCTATCTATGTCCTCAATCCTTTGTGGGTAGAAGTTGCACTGAACGTCCCCTAGGAACCTCTATTTTGCCCCTTATATAATGATGTGTGCCATATATAAGAAACACAGCCCACATTGAGATGTTAAGTGATGGAGAAAAGTGGAGAATTGTAACAATGATAAATAAATTGCACGTGCAGCATGCAATAGATGAATTGACATTAAAACTTTATTAAAATTGAAGAAAAAAATAAAAAGCCACAGCCAGAGGGAAAAAATAGCCACCGATGCCTGCATGTTAGGGATCAAAGCTGTGCAGAAACAAAGACAAAAAGTTTGGCAATAAATGCGCTGACAGTTCCATGGCGGAAAAGTTGCATTTGAATGGTCAGAAGAAGGTCTCTGGGCTCTCTGATTTGCTGCTTCATGACCACAATACCACTGTAGTTGTTCACTTTTTTTGTGGTGAAAAAACCCTCCTCGTTCCCGCTGATGATGGACAGCAGAATTTTATCCCCAGGGACAGCATTGGAAGGGCCCATGCGGAAAATGTCGGTAGGTACTTGAATGTTGGTAGGAAAAGAGAGGTGATAGGAGGTTATTCTCAAAGGCAGGCTCTGGCACTCCTTATTTTCATTACAAGGCAAGCGCTCACAGCGACTGCAAGAAAAGTGAGAACACAAGACAAGAGGAGGATTAACGTACATTTAGCAAGCGTGGTAGCAAAGGAAGGGGCAGTGGGGTGAGAAATGATATGCTGACTTGCGCACTGTATCCGTTCTCCAATATGACTCAATCATAATGCAAACCGACATTCATTAAATAAGTATGCACTTGTTTGTAGTTTGTGTTTTTAGGAGAGAGTTATACCACTTCTAGAAGAGTTGCCCTTTCCTCACACTGACTGATATGCTAAACTAGAAAGGCGTCTGAGACACCTTACCATGGGTGAAATGTTATCTGAACTTAGCCTTCAATTGTCTAGGATCCTCTTTAACAGAGCTTAGCTTCTTTCAAAAACAGTAGATTTTTGTTTTGTGGTCTCATGCCTAGCAAACAAAGGCCTATGTTTTCCCAAGTGACTAGTGAATTCGGGGTGCCCAAGTTCTTGAGATACCTTATAGATCCCTGGTTTTATGAAAGTGCAAAGTATCCACTTTAATCCTTTAAGGTTTCCACATATTGAAGGACAACCTGAAAGTCTCAAAAGTTGAAGGCACCCAAGATCACGTCTGTTAACTCATGGCAGTGCAGAGAAAGACTCCTGACCCTAACCATGACAATTTGGCCAATTTACTTTGAAGAGGAACTTCTTCCAGATCCTAGCAGGGTGATCAGTGCTACCCTGTGTAACCAAGAGAACCAGCTCAACTTCATGTATAACATTTCTAAACAGGCACCAAAAACCAGACCCAATAACGTTGTTTCTCCAGCCCATGCCCTGGACCAATAAACCTCACACTTACAGACCTGACTCAAAAGGAAATATGAATGGGAAAAATCTCAGTACGTTGCTAGTAGTCTCCCAGCCCCTTGCTGACAGCTTTTTTTCTTCCCCCTCCAACTCCCAGACTCCATACCACACCACATCCATCTGACCGTGAATCTGCCAATCAGGGCCAATCCTGCCCACAACAAAATGCTGGCCAGTCAGGGTGGCAATGGATTGGTGGCCCTAGTCCCACCAGGGGCACTGCAAGTCATGCTCCCCGCAAAGGCAGCAATCTCTTTCCTTTCAGCTACTGAAATAGGTGAAGCTTCTCCTGTAAAATATGACAGACGGGCATACACATTAACATTCATAGCTAATGGGGAACATTATCGTATGCTAACATGTTAATCAGAATCTGCATATGTCATCTGGTGGGTTTGGAACTGTATTTATAGCATTACAGATTCACCTAAAATGAAGGCTGATTTGAAATTCAGACTAAAAATAGACCCAAACCACCAAGTTCAGTTCTGGATCTGAACTTCCCCATGTCCAGGATCTTAGGATCCAGGGTTTTGTTCCAGACCGCGATAGAGTTAGGGGAAAGACATGATATTCTGTTCTGGATATTTAACTTTCGCAGCGTTTGCGGTTGTTCAGATACAGCAGTAAAGTTCAGGCTCATCTTATGCACAGCCATTCATCAAGTAAAATTATATGTGACATTTGCTAAACTCAATGAGAAAATGAAATCCAGGTTTTGGGGTTTTTTGTTTTTAAGTGAGTTAACCCAGTGCGTTGTCATCAAAACATGCAACTCATGTCCTGTGTATGCTTCCAAAGCTGATACGTACTACATTATTTATTTGCAAAAAATGTTGTTTGCAAGGGCTGCTCTCCACTGAAGATTTGCTCAGGCACAAAACCATTACTTGCTTCCTGCCACGTCCCACTGAATGCTTGGTAAGAAATGTGAGCACCTACTCCATTTCTTCCACCATGGTGCAACAAATAGGGTCCTTACAGGCTCAGATTATGTAAATCATAAATCTCTGAGCAAGCCACACGATGCTTTTTGCACATCACCAATGTGAGATGGCCGTGCGCATGTTAGGGCCCTTTGAGTGTACGCAAATTGAATACTGCTGGCAGACTAATTATTTTTAAAAAGCAAGATCAAGAGCACTCTGGCTTCCTGCTGGAACACACAGTATAGTCATGTTCATAACCGGCCACTAACCTGTTGAACAAAGCGTGTTTAATTAAATCTAAAACCTGAATCCTCAAAGACTTAATAATGATAAATAATAATAATAATACCTAGCTCTTATGTACAGCTTTTCATCTTTGGAGCTCAAAAGGAGGTCAGTATCATTATCCCCATTTTGCGGGATTCCCCAGTTTATAGGGAAACTAAGGCGGAGAGAGGAAAGTGACTTGGGCAAGATCACCCAACAGGCTAGTGATAGAACCTGCATATGCTTATTTTATTCATGTGTGTAAAGAACAGACATAAGTTGAGGCCTAATTGTGCCTGACTGCTCTTATGATATTTAAGCTATATATTGGTTTTTGCATTTTTTCCATAGCGCACAATTAATTTCACTTAAGCAAATTCATGGAATTTAATCTGGTGGTTTTTTGTTTTTGTTGTTTGGAAACGTTAGAAAGGTAAGATGCTAAGTATGAAATCATGGAAAATTTTCCTTCATACAGATGGCTTTTTGGAAGCACTTACACATGCATGCGCATGCAGAAGGATACAGATGATCCACTCTTCTGCTAAAGTCAAATGGATTTTAAAATAAAAGTTCATGTAAAAAAAAAGCTTATTGAAAGGACATTCTGCTGATTCTGAAATGTTATTTGTGGAGACATATGTCTGTGGCTAGGAAGTTAGAATTATTTAAAATTCAAGACCTTTTGTCTTATAGTTTGGTGATCCACCCTTCACACTGCATACTTCTCTGTGGGTTTAGTGACTGTGTACTGACTGTTCCATCAAATAGCCGCAAAGAATAGTTAGCAAATATTATTGCATTCAAAGTACCAGAGTTCAATCTGGAGTCATGCCCCACAATAACAGTAAACAATGAGTATCTAAATCCCAATGTACTTTCTAGGCCCAACGTTAAATTCTTCCCTTCTGCGGGTAGAAGAAAATCATACAGTAGGCAATTTAACAACCTAGTGCTAGCAAACGAGCAGACCAAGACCAGGGGTGTATATCCAGCTCTGTGGTATTGCACTATAGATTAGCTGGCCATAGCGTTATTGAATCCTGCTATCACTAAGTGTCGCTGTGAGTAAAAACACTAAGGAACCTATTTAAAGGAAGGGTTGGAGAAGGGGAGGGATCTGGATACCAGAGAAAAAATGAAAACTGGTGTAGCAGAGCAAAAATAAAACTGCCTAGAGTGGAGCAGTTCTAAATAGCTCTTTATAATTCCTGAAAACCTCTGCAATTATGTTAGAAGCATGGCCCTGAAAAAATAAACATACAATTATTAAAATATTGCAAAAAACGATGCCTGGATCCACTCATAATTATTTTAGATCGCTGTTTCAGATTTGTTTTTCTTTTAAAATGATATTACTTGACTTAACATTGATCATAAACGATTACTGAAACCTTTGTTTTTATGTGCAAAATATTGGTTCTTTAAAGAATAAACCCTCTGCCAAACAATAAAGAGACTTTATTTTTAAGGAAATAATAAAGTATTCTATATCAAGGAAATTGTTAGAAGAGAAATTGTTATGTTGTTCTTAGTTTCTGAGTCTCGCTTTCACTTGATACAAAGGCTACTTATACAATTATGATGAAACGAGTTAAGTACATAAACTCCTCATGTACTGATGAGAGAGTACCTAGATCCTTTCGATGTAAGGCTTTGTACTCAGCAATGGATCTATGGCTCTGTAATTTATTCCACAAATAGAACCCAAATCAATATGCTGAATGCAGGACCTGGTGGTACAACCAGTGCTGAAATTTGGCTCTGTTTTTGTGTGTTTATAGGGTGCATATCAATCTCTGCACTCAACAGAGGCATGTTAGAGTCCTCTACACAAGCATGTTGCTATATCCTCATGTCTTCACTATTTAAGTTGGAAGAGTCACCTGACATTGGGCATGGTTTGACCAAGGGGGTAGACTCAGCTCAAAACAATACTAAACAGTATAATATCAAAAAAAAGTTTTGCTTGTTTGTTTGGGTGGAGAGTTTGAAAGGATGTTTATGCCAACCTTAGTTGAAATAACTTGGGTTCTTCAGTATCTGCCACTCTCTGTTCACAAGAGAGCTTACTTAAGAACAAAAGAACATAAGAATGGCCATACTGGGTCAGACCAATGGTCCATCTAGCCCAGTATCCTGACTTCCAACAGTGGTAGGTGCCAGGGCCTGAATGGAGGGAATGAAAGGAACAGGGCAATTTATTGAATGGTCTATCCGCTGTCATCCTGTCCTAGCTTCTGACAGTCAGAGATTTAGGGACACTTAGGCTACGTCCTCACTACGGGGGGGGGGTCGATTTAAGATACGCAAATTCAGCTACACGAATAGCGTAGCTGAATTCGACGTATCCGAGCCGACTTCCCCCGCTGTGAGGACAGCGGCAAATCGACCGCTGCGGCTCCCCCGTTGACGGCGCTTACTCCTACCTGCGCTGGTGGAGTACAAGCGTCGATTCGGGGATCGATTGTCGCGTCGCGACGAGATGCGATAATTCGATCCCCGAGAGATCGATTTCTACCCGCCGATTCAGGCGGGTAGTGTAGACGTAGCCTTAGAGAATGGGACTGTGTCCCTGACCATCTTGGTTTATAGCCATTGATGAACCTATCCTCGATGAATTTAGCTAATTCTTTTCTGAACCCATTTATACTTTTGGCCTTCACATCCCCTGGCAATGAGTTCCACAGGTTGACTGTGTGTGGAACGAAGAAGTACTTCCTTATGTTTGTTTGTAAACCTACTGTCTATTAAAGTGCACTCCATTTATAAGAATCACTGATATAAGAATCAACCACACATAGTGACTGAAACCACTGGGACAAAATCATTTCTATACTAACTAAAATACTCCACTTGTAAGAATCAACTGTGTATAAGAATCAAATTATTCGGGACAGATGTGATTCTTAATAAAGGAGTGCACTGTAATTTCAGTGGGTGACACCTGGTTCTTGTGTTATGTAAAGAGGTAAATAACACTTTCTTACTTCACTTTTTCCACATCATTCATGATTTTATAGATCTCTATCATATCCCCCCTTTGTCATCTCTTTTCTATGATGAATAGTCCCAGTCTTTTAAATCTCTTTCCTATGGAAGCTGTTCCATATTCCTAATCATTTTTGTTGCAATTCTCTGTCCTTTTTTCAATTCTAATACACCTCTACCCCGATATAACGCGACCCGATATAACATGAATTCGGATATAATGCGGTAAAGCTGTGCTCCGGGGGGGCGGGGCTGTGCGCTCCGATGGATCAAAGCAAGTTTGATATAATGCGGTTTCACCTATAACGCGGTAAGATTTTTTGGCTCCCGAGGACAGCGTTATATTGGGGTAGAGGTGTATATCTTTATGGAGATGGGGTGACCAGAACCACATGCAGTATCCAAGGTGTGGGCATACCATGGATTTATAGAGTAGCATTATGGTATTTTCTTATTATCTACCCCTTTCCAAGTGGTTCCTAACATTGATAGGGGGTTTTTTGGACTGCTCCGCACATTAAGCAGATGTTTTCATAGCACTATCCACAATGACTTCAATGAATGGTAACAGCTAATTTAGACCCCATTATTTTGTATATATAGTTAGGATTATGTGCATTACTTTGCATTTACCAACACTGAGTTGATAAATAACTCATTAGGTGAGTTGTTTCATAATAGCCAGACTCATTAGAGCCAGATACATTTCATACATACATAATGCCCAGATATATTAGAGAGCCAAATGCAGACTGGAAAAGCTTGTAATGTAATTAGAACACAGGGCAAAGCATCAGAACACTTAAGTTCTACTTTCAGCTATGCCGTGGACTTGTTTGACCTTGTGCAAGACATTTAAACAAAGACTTTTCTCTGCTTGCTTTGTGCCTTTTAAGCATCAGTCAAATCAAATCTGGCTTGCCCTGGTTTTGATGCAAGACCTTGGGGTGGGGAAGGTGTGTGTATCTCAGAACATGTGTGTGTCTCAGAACATGCATATGGTCAGCTCTTCCACCTAATGGAAGGTGTGAGTTACTGAATCTTTAACATAATGTCCTTTCTCCAAAATGTCTGTTAGTCTTTGGAAGCAAATAAGTTTTTATGAAAGCAAACAGAAAACCAAAAACTTCTCAACAGTCTGATTTAAAAACCCCTTCCATCTAACTTGCTCAGCTTTCAGCTTCCTGACTCTTGTGATGTTACAATAAATTGTTTCCAAAATTTCATAAACTTTAAAAAAATAACTGTCACCTCCCTGCCTCATTCAGTGCATGAGCTAGACAGTGCTCACTTAGGGTTACCATCCGTCCGGGTTTCCCCGGACATGTCCGGCTTTTTCAGTGTTAAATGGCCGTCCGGGGGGGATTTCTAATTAAGTAGAAATGTCCGTGATTTCCCCCTTCCCCTTGTGCGGCGCGGCTGATTGGATGCCTGGCCTGATTGACAGCTGCTTGCAGCCACTAGGGCCTCTAGCAGCCAGAGTCCCTCCCCATCCCCCGCTCCCTCCTCCCCCACGGAGCAGGGGGGCTGTGTTTAATTCCACGTGGAGCTCTCGCAGTTCTCCCTCTGCCGGGTGAGCAGGGGAGGGAGCGGGGGGAGAGCAGGGCAGGCGGCGGGGTGTGTGTGTGTGTAGAGGCTGCAGGGGCGGGTGCAGAGGCTGCAGGGCAAGTGGGCAGCAGGGGGCACAGAGGCTGCAGGGGCGGGAGGGTGCAGAGGCTGCAGGGCGAGTGGGCAGCAGGGGGCACAGAGGCTGCAGGGGA
>NW_020664463.1:13512451-13563065 GCF_002925995.2 Terrapene triunguis | reverse complement strand
GGGTGCAGAGGCTGCAGGGGGCACAGAGGCTGCAGGGGGCACAGAGGCTGCAGGGGCGGGGGCACAGAGGCTGCAGGGGCGGGGGGGGTGCAGAGGCTGCAGGGCGAGTGGGCAGCAGGGGGCACAGAGGCTGCAGGGGCGGGGGGGTGCAGAGGCTGCAGGGGGCACAGAGGCTGCAGGGGCGGGGGCACAGAGGCTGCAGGGGCGGGGGGGTGCAGAGGCTGCAGGGCGAGTGGGGAGCAGGGGGCACAGAGGCTGCAGGGTGAGGAGGAGCAGGGCAGGCAAGGGCATAGGGGCTGCGGGGCGAGTGGGGAGCAGGGAAGCACTTAGCAACCCCCAACCAAGATCAGAGCGGGAGGGAGGAGGGGGAATGCGGGGTGCTCAGAGGAGGGGGCAGAGTTGGGGCAGGGACTTTGGGGAAGGGGTTGGAATGGGGGCGGAGAAGAGGTGGGGTTGGGGCGGGGCCGGGGGCGGGACCGGGGCCCCGTGGAGTGTCCTCTTTTTTAAATGTTTGAATATGGTAACCCTAGCCCACTGAATGATCAGCTATTCAATATTTTGTTTTCTCCTCACTATTCAGTGTGTGGCCTTAGGCCTTATTTACTGCACACTAGTCAAACCATGCTCTGAAGACAGAATTATTAATTCCCTCATGGGCTTTTTCTATAGCACTCATCACTATAATATCTGAGTGCTTCACAAACATTAATATATCTTCAGAACTCCCTTGTGTGGTGAGAGAGTGGTATTATTTCCATTTTACTTATGAGGACCACAGAGAGATTCAAGAAGAAAGTTTCCAGTAATTTTGGGTGCCCAATTTGAAATGACTAGATTTAATTTTTCAAGGTACTTAGCATTATACAGTACTTCATATGTTCAAAGCACAGCTCCCATTGACTTCAGATGCAACTGTGAGTGCTCAGCTGTTCTACAAATCAGACCCCAGGGTCTCTAGCCAGGCACTGAGAAAACAAAGGAACACACTATTAGTGACCCTGTGCAAAATGTTTAAGTTAAGTGCCTTGCCTAGCATCACATAGGAACACAGAGGCAGGGATAGAATCCAGTACTCCATGGGATCTTTCAACTGCCTTCATTATGAGATCCTCTTTTCTCTTCCTGCAGAGTCCCCGGTCTCATTTATTTTACACCTTCTAACTTCTGCAAAAAAATGAGGCAGGGGTCCTACTGACAACCGCCTCCTTTATCTCACAACCCTGATTTATCCCCAGAGCGGTACATTCTGTGCACTTCATGAGGCAAGGCTCCTGAGGAAAAAATAGTATGTGATCATGTAATTAAAGACTGGGTCATAATTAAGGCTATGTTTTAGTCACGGGTATTTTTAGTAGGGCTGTCAAGCGATTAAAAAAATTAATCGTGCGATTAAGCGCACTGTTAAACAATAATAGAATACTATTTATTTAAATATTTTTGGATGTTTTCTACATTTTCAAATATAATGATTTTGATTACAACACAGAATACAACGTGTACAGTGCTCACTTTATATTTATTTTTATTACAAATAGCTGCACTGTAAAAAAATAAAGAAATTGTATATTTCAATTCACCTAATACAAGTACACCTCTACCCCAATATAACATGACCCGATATAACATAAATTCGGATATAACGCGGTAAAGCAGTGCTCCAGGGGGCGGAGCTGTGCACTCCAGTGGATCAAAGCAAGTTTGATATAACGCGGTTTCACCTATAACACAGTAAGATTTTTTGGCTCCCAAGGACAGCATTATATCGAGGTAGAGGTGTACTCTAGTGCAATCTCTTTATCATGAAAGTTGAACTTATAAATGTAGAATTATGTACAAAAAAATAACTGCATTCAAAAATAAAACAATGAAAAAAATTAGAACCTATAAGTCCACTCAGTCCTACTTCAGCCAATCGCTCAGACAAACAAGTTTAGTTATAATTTGCAGGAGATAATGGTGCCTGCTTCTTGTTTACAATATCACCTGAAAGTGAGAACAGGCATTCGCATGGCACTGTTATAGCCGGCATTGCAAGATATTTACGTGCCAGATGCGCTAAAGATTCATATGTCCCTTCATGCTTCAACCACCATTCCAGAATATATGCATGCATGCTGATGACGGGTTCTGCTCGATAACGATCCAAAGCAGAGCGGACCGACACATGTTCATTTTCATCATCTGAGTCAGATGCCACCAGGAGAAGGTTGATTTTCTTTTTTGGTAGTTTGGGTTCTGTAGTTTCTGCATCGGAGTGTTGCTCTTTTAAGACATCTGAAAGCATTCTCCACACCTCATCCCTCTGATTTTGGAAGGCACTTCAGATTCTTAAACCTTGGGTTGAGTGCTGTATCTATCCTTAGAAATCTCACATTGGTACCTTCTTTGCGTTTTGTCAAATCTGCTGTGAAAGTGTTCTTAAAACAAATGTGTTCTGGGGCATCATCTGACACTGCTATAACATGAAATATATGGCAGAATGCGGGCAAAACAGAACAGGAGAAATACAATTCTCCCCCAAGGAGTTCAGTCACATTTTTTTTTTAATTGAGCATCATCAGCATGAAAGCATGTCCTCTGGAATGGTGGCCGAAGCATGAAGGGGCATATGAATGTTTAGCATATCTGCCATGTAAATACCTTGCCACGCCAGCTACAAAGGTGCCATGCAAACGCCTGTTCTCACTTTCAGGTGATATTGCAAATAAGCAGCAGTCGGCAGTATTTCCCGTAAATGTAAACAAACTTGTTTGTCTTAGCGATTGGCTGAACAAGAAATAGGACTGAGTGGACTTGTAGGCACTAAAGTTTTAGATTGTTTTATTTTTTGAGTACCGTTAGGTAACAAACAAACAAAAATTCTACATTTGTAAGTTAGTTTCATGATAAAGAGATTGCACTTCAGTACTTGTATGAGGTGAATTGAAAAATATTATTTCTTTTATCATTTTTACAGTGCAAATATTTGTAATAAAAAATAATAATATAAAGTGAGCACTGCACACTTTGTATTCTGTATTGTAATAGAAATCAATATATTTGAAAATGTAGAAAAACTTCCAAAAATATTTAATAAATTTCAATTGGTATTCTATTGTTTAACAGTGCAATTAATGGCATTTAATTTTTTTAATCGCAGTTAATTTTTTTGAGTTAATCGCGTGAGTTAACTGTGATTAATTGACAGCCCTGATTTTTAGTAAAAGTCACAGACAGGTCACGGGCAGTAAAAAAAATTCACGGCCCATGACCTGTCCATGACTTTTATTATATACCCCCGACTAAAACGTGGGAGGTGGGGCCTGAGGGAGGGCAGCCCGGGTGCTGGGGGGGAGGCAGCAGGCGGCGGCGCGTGGCCCAGGACCCCTGCTGGTGCAGGGGGGAAGGAGGGGTTGGTGGGACCGGCAGGCTTCCTACCTGACTCCATGCCTCCCTCCCCAGCAGCAGAGTTTGGATGTGGGAGGGGACAGGGGCACGGGATGGGGTGAGGCGGGCTCTGGGTCGCGCTTACCTGGAGGGCTCCCTGGAAGCGGCGACATCCCCCTTGCTCAGCTGCTAGGTGGAGGCATGGCCCCCTCTGCCCTGTCCCTTCCAGCCTGTCCCAGCCCTGTCTCTTCTCCACCCCTAGCTCCTTGTTCCAGTTCCATTCTCCTTTCCTGCCCAGTCTCAGTCACCAGTCTTGAAGGCTTCTCATCTGAGTCCCAATCTCCTCGCCCAGCCAGTACTGGTGTTCCCTCTCTGGGCTTGCTGTCTGAGTTTCACTCTCCTCCTCTGCATACCTATTCCCAGTCTCATTGTTCAGCCAGTCCCGTTCCCCCCTACCCAGTGACTCCCAGTCCTAGTCTCTCTCCCTGGGTTCCTCATCCTACCTTAGTCTCTTAGGCTAGGTCTACACTACAGCGAACTTCCGACCTAAGATACGCAACTTCAGCTACGTGAATACCGTAGCTGAAGTTGCGTATTTTAGGTCGGCTTACCTGGCGGTGAGGACGCGGGAAAGTCGACCGCTGCCGCGCTGCCGCCGACTCTGCTACCGCCTCTTGTCGAGGTGGAGTTCCGGAGTCGACGGTAGAGCCATCAGGGATCGATTTTACCGCGTCCTCACGAGACGCGGTAAGTCGATCCCCGATAAACCGATTGCTACCCGCCGGATCGGCGGGTAGTGAAGACGTAGCTTTAGTATCACTGGGAAAGAACTAGGATTGGTTGCTCAATCCTGTAAACTCCTCATCTGATCCCAGCGTGCTCCTGCCCACAGCCAACTGGCTCCCAGTTCCACTCCTCCCCCACCCCCTCTGTTTCCCTCACCAGCTTCCACTCCCAGTCTACACTCAACCTCCCCCTAGTTTTCTTGCCTAACCAGTTCCAATCTCCTCCCCTCAGCTCCCAGTCCCAGCCTCCCCTCTTCCACCCCCAGTCCCCACCTCACCCAGTCAGGTACAGTTTCTCTCCCTACACCCCTTCAGACTCCTTGTCCCAATCTGCTCTTTTGCCACCCCCCAATGAAGCTTTTTCTCCCATCTGCATTAGAATCAGATGGCTTCCTTCTCCACGCCATCTTGGCATGAGTGAATGTGTGTGTGGGGGGATCATTGACAGCACAGCAGATACAGGCCCTTTGCCCTCAGTTCAAGTCCCATCTCACCCCAGAGCAGTTGGGAACAGCCATTACAAGGTAAGACCTTCTGAGCCTCCAGTTGTAGCCCTGGGGTGAAGCATGCTCAGGCCATCTGTAGCCTGAGCGCAAGCAGAGTCTGGTCAGCACTAACTGCTGTGAGGGGATGGAGAATGCTCAGTGAGGATGGAATCTTCAGAGATTTTAGCTGCTAAAAATCAAAGACATCACTGCTGAGCATGTGTGAACAGCAAGTTTTCAAAGGCTTATAACTTGGCCAGATTTGGGTGGATTCTCATGGGGATAGTAAAAGGCACATCCCTGACACATTTCAAGTCCCTGCTCCAAAGCGTGGCAGTGCTAGAGCTGTTCAAAGAAAAGGTCAGACTTATTTTTTAACATGATCAAAACAATGATTTCCTCCCCCTCTCCTTAGTCTTGGAAACAGCTGAACCATTTTGACTGAAATTGCTTCACACTGAAGGTTTTGGAAAGATGCCTGGCATGGAAAATTTCAGCCCAAAGAGTTAAAGTTTGACAAAGTTATAAGCATCTGAAAAAAGGGTCTGATAATGGGAAATGATGGGTAACTTTTAATAATAATAATAATTAATGAATATATAATATATAGCTAGTCCTAGCCTGATTTAGCACACACTCCTGATAATCAGCCATAACCATTTCTTTCCCTTGGCTGTGCGATTACCAATGTTTGAATTAATTGTCACACAGAGACACTAACTGTTATGCAATTCAGAAACAAAAAGTTTGTTAAGGGAGGTTCAGTATGAAGTACCCAAGCAAAAGCAATATCAAGATCATGGGCTGTTCAGAAAGAGGAGTCAGTAAGAGTGAAATGTGGGCTGGAGAGAGAACTCGTTCACATGCTTCTCACAATTGACAGCCCATAAATGGGAAGGGAAAGACAAAAGGAGAAAGACTAAAAAAAGAATGCAACGTGCATTTGTGTGTCATGTTTATTTTTAAATTAATCTTGACACCTCAAGAATTTTCATAACCATGGAACTTTGCTAAATCATGTTAGTAGCCTATTACAAATGAGTGAATTTTATAAATTAGGATGTAATTAAACAAACAAAAAAAGAAATAAGGAATCTGTATCACAAAGCATTCTTTCTTCATTTATTTGGCAATGATAAAATTAATACCCACCATGTCACTTATATAGCACTTTGCATCTTTAGACTTTGATGCAAACACTAACAAACTAATCCTCACAACACTCCTCTGAGGTAAATAAGTGTTAGCCTCATTCCACAGATGGGACATAGAATATTAAATCTTAGCTGAGACATGGTGTGTGATGGAATCATGTCTTCTCATTGATTGGGAAGGGAATGACAGATTTATGACCACTGTGGCATGTCAGCATCTCTCTCTCTAGCTGATAGAATAGAAACTTACCTGGGCAGGTGCACTTGGGAAGGTTGTGGAACAACCACATGGCCTTCAGAAGGAACCTCTTGATTGCTGATCTGCCATAAAGCAGATGGGAAGGAGGAGGAGGAAGCCAGAATGAGTCCGGCCCTGGAGCAGCCATAAGCTTTGTCTACACTAGAGAAATTTTGCAAAGATTTCTTCTTATCATTAGCACCATTACAGCTAGTGTAGATGGGTTGCTAGCTGCCTGTGGCATTTTATACACCATGCTGATTAGATCTTCTCTGAGCAGCACGAAATGAAACAAATACTGGTAGCAGCCAACAGGTCTTCTACACCTGGGCTCCCAATCTTGCTAACAGTGGTGAAGATGAAATGGTGTTAGCAGGGAGGGGAATTTTTGCAAAATTTCCATAGTATAGACAAGGCTTTAGAGTGGGAACTGCAAGGAAAATGAACCTTTCACTGAAAGATAAAAGCAGATAAAGGGTTTGACTTAGCCAATCTGAGGGAAGAAAGGAGCTCCTGAGTCCAGTTGTGGGAGTGTTGGAATCTTGAGGCTAAACGTGACCTCCACCACCAGGCTGTCCATCTGAAGCCTACGCTGATAACATCACCTTGTGCATCCAACTTGGTTTCAATGAGTATGTCTCTCTCTCTCTCCATTTGGTGTTATTTGTGACTTAAAGACTTTTAATTCAAGAACCATGAGCTTGTCTCACATGTGGGAGAAAGACCATAATTTTTTGTGTGCAACTGATGGGGTTGGCAGATTGGAGAATTACAAATTTGGGAGGATCCACAATATGCTTAAATGATGGTGGCTTTAGGCCTGGGGAGATCCCCATCAAGCCAGCCTACTAGAAAATTGAATGTACTTACGTATCTCCTGATTTGCGATAATTTTCTGGGCATTCCAAAGAGAGACAGCGAAAACTGCCTTGGATGTTAAAGCAGGTCTCATTGAATAAGCAGTTATGTGTTTCTGCCACACACTCATTGATATCTGTCAAGTGGAAAAGATAAAAGGGATAAAAACACAAGCCATTCCTCTGCTTGTAGGCCCCAGATGATGAAGCTCACATGTTAGCTACCATGCATACAGGGGAGCAACATGATTTTACTACTGGCTGGAAAAAAAACTCCACAAGCGGGTATTCCTCAGGGGCGGTGGATAAAAGATAGGTGGATTTATTGAAGGGATGTTGGAATATATGGTTTTCAGATTGTAAAACATGGCAGGACTGTTGGTTTTTTTGTATTTTCTAAAAGCAAATGGCAGGGTTAATAAATGACAAATTTTGGTCAACAACCAAAATGTCAGGTATTTGGAGCCCCAATGGCCCCTCCCACATGCAGATAGTCTTCTACTGAATGCAAGCATTGTATCAGAAGGGGCAGGGATAGAAACAACAGCACTGGGGCTAGCAATTGCTGCTGGAGGAACAACCCAACAGGCTGATGCTGGCCTCAGAGGCCAGATAAGAGAGGCTGAAAGAAAACTCTTGCTCCCCAAAATAAAAACAGCTAGGCAATCAGGGGGTAACAGGGAGGCTGCAGGCCTGCAAAGAAATATTCAGCAGCCTGGGTGGGAGGGGAGTGGGTTGGCAGACCTGTTACCATGCAGAGGTGACAGGCAGTGCTCAGACACTATGATGATGGACGCTACAAACATCTGGATAAGTGGAAAAGCTGCTTTGCTTTATTAGATTAAAAGTTTAAACAAAATTGTCTGACATTTACCCTTCCTTTGACTCCAGCCCTACGTGTGTGTGTGTGCTGTAAGTGTCCTGAGCCACACATTTATCTCAGATTATCATTATTACTTAATATTGGTTCATCACAGCATCTGTAACATGCCAAAAATGTTATACAAGGAAGGTAAGTCCCTTCCCAAAGAGCTCACGGTTGAAGGGCAGACATACAAATAGAGGTTAGAGGATAGGGAAGAACAAATATACAAGTCAGCTTGATTCACTGTAGGCAGCATGGCAAAAGTTGGTCTTTTAATTTAGCGGAATTTAAATATGGATAGAGTGAGGCCTTGCAGATGAAAGCCACTAGGCTGCACCAGGAAGAGGGGAGTATGTCAAGTGAACTAAATGCTTTGTTTTGTGTATGGGGACAGTATGTCAGCCAAATGTATTAGTCTTTGGCACTAGAGTAAGTGCAAGCACCAGTCTCTGAAGAAACCATGCACTTTTCCTCCCTGGCTAGAATGAACAGTTAAGGGGAAACAGGTGAAAGGATTCTGGGTTTATCAACATGAAAAGCTGTGCTTTACCTTTGCTCTGGTGCCTACCCATAAAACTGAACAATATTTGTTGTAAAGATTTAGCTATTTCTCCCACATAGTCCCTAAATGGAAAAAATCCTATACATTTTATAGAGCGTGATTATATTTTTATTAAATACTTAAACCAACCCATTTAATTCTGTAGCATTAGCTGGGACGTAGTTCTCTACTGAATTTGATGGACTGGTTTAAAAATTCTGTAGAAAGAGTATTCTATTACATTCTTTGGGGCCTTAGAGTAATTTCTATAGTATCCAATTTAATTATTACAGAACTATTAGTTTTGCCCCTACTGAATTCTAGTGGACATAGGATATCTACTAACTTGCCTGTAAGGCTATACGACAGACACATTTATGTTTCCCACCAATTAAAAATGCAATTAGATTTTTCCACAAGCTAACAATCAGATTAGATATTCCTGCACAGTTATTGAACATACCTTGGCAGTTTCGTGCATTGGTTGCCAATCTATAACCAGGAGAGGGACAGGTGCACTGAAAGCTCCCAGGAACATTACTACATCGATAAGAACAGATGTGCCCTCCAGTAGGTAAAGCACATTCATCAATGTCTGAAAAAGAAATCCCCACAAATTTTTTTAAACTCCTGTGAAGCTTGACTAGTTTGCAGCAGCTGTACTGCTTTATGATAGTGTTGGGTTCAAGAAGCCACTAGCTTGTGACTCAGATTAGTGGGCTGGGACAAAAACACCCGCATAAAGGTAACAAGGGAAGTCTTGGGAAAATCAAAGGCCATATAGAGAACAAGAAGCCAAAAACATAGTTTTGCTATGTAAATAGATAATACATAGTGCTTTTCATCCACAGATCTCAAAGCACTTTACAAAGGAGGTAAATATCATTGCCCCCAATTTACAGATGGGGAAACTGAGGCACGGGGACCTGAAGCCATCCAGCAAGTCAGCAGCAGAACTGGGAATAGAACCCAGTGAAGAGAATCTCTGTCCAGTGCTCTATCCACTAGGCAACACTTCTTCCCTATGATAAATATTTGGGCAAGACTTGTTTATAACTTGCCACAAAAAGGGTTGTGAATAAAATACTAACTAGAATTTTTAGACATTTATTAAACGTTCTCCAGGATTCTCCAGTGATGAAAATGTGCAAACAACTTAGTTCCACAGCTGAAACCCACTTCTATGTGTACAAAAAGCCTCGTACTAAATTTCAACAAAAAACAAAAACTCTCTCTGGCCTTCACATCATGAAAGCCAAGATATCTCCAGAGGCTTGGTGGGCTTATATGAGAACTCAGGTAGCATTTAATTGCCTATGAAAAGCTACGAGAATCAAATGATGAAATATTGTTTTGTAGTGGCATAAACTTAAGATATGTGGAGCTACTTCTTTTTGTTATAATGTCTCTGTTGTCATGGCAAGAACAAGAAAGGAATGTCCATCTCCCATCTTAAGAGATGCCTTTTTTGCATCCTTTGATTAAGTATTTCTTACCTTCACACGTGATTCCATCTATATCACTAAGTTGATAGCCCCGACGACAATAACATTGATAGGAACCATACACATTGGCACATTCTTGGCTACAAGGGTTGCTCTCACATTCATTTAAGTCTGAAACACAAAAAATTATCTATAATTAGCACTGTAGATGTCTGCCTTTGTGGCTCCCAACCTGCAGGATTGGGGCCTACATTTCTAAAAACATTCATATTGACTAATCAAATGTCTTTATTAAATAACAATCACAAAAAATATGTATTAGTATTTGTGTCATTGAGCAAGCTGGCAATAAGGGGCAGGAGGAAGCTATGGCCCCCAATCCCCTCTGTACTGCCTGTGGTGTGGCGGTGACATGGGAGGCAATCTGCAGTGTACTACCTCCTAGAAAGTTGCTGCCCATCATCATGTAATGTGCCAACACTGGGTTTGTGATCAGCAGTGAGAATCAAACCTACAGCTTGTGGATCTAAAAGCATGAGCCTCTTCTGCCTGAGCTAAAAAGGCGATAGTAGCTCAAACCTCTATGTGATCCAGTCACTAGAAGAGGCCAGAGAGCCACACAGTGGAAGAGTGAGTTACAATTGTATTGTTTAATCACAACACTTGTATTCCACCTTGAAAATGACTACAGTGGACCCATTTCTTATACCAGTTTAATTTAGTCTATGACAAAACAAAGGAATCAGCCAAACAAGAATAGTAAACAAACTGAATATCTTTCTTCATCATTTTCTGCTTCTCTCTCTCTCTCTCTCTCTCTCTCTCTATCTACTCAGCCTACATAAATTTCATCCTTACCTTCACATAACCTGCCACCAGTGGAAAGTTTGAAGCCCACAGTACAGCTGCAGTAATAGGATCCAGGAGTATTCTCACATTTGTGAGCACAGAGACGACCTGAGTAGTGTCTGCATTCATTAACATCTACAATGATAAATATGAATAGAAACCAATGTACAGACTTGCTTTAGTTAGCAGTCTAACAAATCACCATTTGATCACAGGAGTTTGATTTTCATTCTCCGTATCTAAGTTTTACACTGGTGAGTGAATGAATTCTCAGAATGTTAGTCTGGAAACAAAGCTGGTTTTATTTATCATATCCTGGTGCATATCTAAATGTGATAAGCAAAAGAAGGCGGTTCTGTGATCTTTTAGAAGAATGTTTTCACTTTAGGTGCACATCATAAATATCATAAAACCAATTATGGACCCCTTCTCATGATCTTACCTTTTAACATTATTACATTTTAAGAATGCAAATGCACTTTTCTTCAAAATGTCAATAGCTCTTTAATACATTTTTGTACTTATACAAATCATGGAATAATCTAATGTGTTTTCAGATGAAAGAGTTTGTGAACAACTAATAAAATTATCCCTTTAATAAAATAAAATTAACAAATAAAACAAATAAAATGCCACAGTACAATGTTTAAGAAGAGCTTGTATAGTTGGAGTCAGTAGGTGGAACTTACCGATACAAGTTCGACTGATAGCCTCAAAATAATAGCCAAGTCTGCAGTCACAACGGTAACTGCCAGGGGAATTTACACAAACATGTCCATCTCCACATAGTTGGTTAGGTGACGAACACTCATCCACATCTAGAAGGAGAGGGAAATGAATGAAAGGAGGGTCTTGCGGTTAAAGATTAGGAGTGGAGGTAAAGCAATAAGTGCTCTGCTGCCAGCTCTGTCCCACACCCTTTAGTAACTCTCCCTGCCTCAGTTTACCCATATGTAAAACATGAATAAAATACTTACCTCAGTATTTGTAAAGTGTTTGAGATGGAAGGCACTACTCCATACAGGCATGATCCAGCTCCCATTGAAGTCAATACCAAGGCTCTCCTTGCCGTCAATGAGAGCTGGAGCAGGACCTACAAGTGCAAATTATTATTACAGAACAAATATCCCTTGGATCCCATGTTATATGTGGTGTAGGGAACATGGGCCAGATTTGAGTTTGGGCCAGCATAACTGTATTTGATCAAATGCTAAGCTAAAGCAGCTTTGATTTAGGTGATAAGGCACTGAAGTACGGTCATGCACTTACCCTGGGCTTGTCCCCCACCTCCTTGCCCCCGAGTCCCTTTTCCCTTGTCATGCTTACTAACTGTCACAAGGAATGAATGGAGATGCACAAGTGTGATTGATGATGATGATGATGATGAACCATTAATTATATTTAGCAAAGTGAGAATGGGCCCTATTCTGTTAGACAAAGTCTATTGCCAACTCCTTCCCACATGTCCTGCTTACAAAGAGGACATCTGCTTGTGGTCATGAATGGATTTTGCAAGAAAATGTCTGCCTCAAACTGGAATTTTCTACTATGACTTCAGTTCAAGATTCCAAATTATTGGTCCATAATGAGCTATAGCCAACACGCTGGAATCTCTAATTGGACAAGGAAGGTCCCTGAGGCAGAGTAAGGGGATACTGAACCAAACAAAAGTATAACCATGCAGAAGGAAAAGGGGGCCTCTCTTACACCACCAACACCTGAAGTTGTAGCAAGCTCTCTTCTTTGGACCAGCCTCCAGAAAAGGAGCAGTAGAAGACTCCAAGCCTGAAGTCTTCCACTCAGGCCTTGTCTTCACTACCGGGGTAAGTTGACCTAAGTTACACTAATCCAGCTATGGGAATAATGTAGCTTAGGTCGATTTACCCCAGTGTCTTTACTGTGCTGCATCAACGGGAGACACTCCCCGGTCGACTTACCTTACTCTTCTTGGGTAGCTGGAGTACCGTAATCGACCGGAGAGTGCTCTACCATCGATTTAGCAGATCTTCACTAGACTCGCTAAAGTGACACCCACTGCATCGATTGCAGCAGCGTCCCCAGTAGTGAAGACAAGCCCTAAGAGAAAAAAGAGACTGACCACCTCCTTGCAGATGAAAAAAAGCTCAAGTTATCTGCGACACCAGAACTAATTCTCAATTAAGTCTACTCATGTGAATTAGACACTAAAAAAAAGGTGAGAGAGTGTTTTTTTTATAGAATTCAGAGACATTTGAATTCTCCAACATTCCATTACAGAGAGAGAGAGAGAGAGAGAGAGACAGTCACTAACCTTTTCCCTAGGTAGACCCTAAAAAAACCCGCAAGCATGTTATCTAATTATGACGATATTATTTTGGATTAAAAGCATGTTATTCCAAAACTTCTAAGTGCCTGATTTAAGAATCACTTCTGCATTTTTGTAAGAGTGTCAGAAAGATGCAGACATTGCAGTCATGTGGGAAGGGAAACAAGCTAAGTAAATAGAGTCTAACCTAGGGTGTATATGCAGAGAAACTTAAGGCAGAACACTAAAGTAGGAAGCTAGTAAGAAATCATTCTAAGAGTTATACTTCCTTAAAACAAAGGCAAAAGTCAACTTCTGCTTTTAGCAGATTCTTAGTGCAATTGATTATGTTAAAAGAAAGGTGTTCTTCGTTAACTTTCCTGTGAAGCATTGAAGTAATTCTTGTATTAACCTTATAAACCGATGTAATTACTGTGATTCAGGGATCCCCTGCGTCAGGTATAGGCATAATAGTTCACCAAAGCGTGGCATGTGAGGTATCTACTGAGAGCTAATAGCCCACAGTCATCATAATCATTGCAGAAGGTATATACAGATAACATTTAAGGAGTTATGTAACTATACTAAAAATTATGTTCTTAAGGTCTTGGAGTTTAAGTGGGTCACCAGAAGGTGACATACTTCGCAAATGCTCCTTTCGGGTAGGAGGCAGCAGACTCTTATCTCCCCATCTAGTCATTTGTGTATTGTATGAGGCCTATTTGCATACTGAGCCACAAGCAAAAGTAGTGACTGAAGTCTACAAGAGAGGAAATTCACAGGATGAAGCAAACAGCAGAGTGCATCCTATTTACGAATAAGAACAAAAGATAGGGCTGATCTATCCTGTGAGGCAAAGAAACACATTGGATCCTTCACCTAGGAGGCATGCTGACAGCACGGCTGTCTCATGAAAAGAGAGTCACAGTCAATCTCACTGTGATGAGCTGCAAGGATTTTGGATAACCAAATTCTACAAGACGTGAGAGTGTCTTGTTAATTAAGTCTAACCACTAGAATGGGTGTTATGATGTTATTTTATATACAACCATTTGTTTCTAACACTTCTACTCACTATCACTTGAATCTCTGAGCTTTGTTAAATAAACTTAGGCTTGATTTCACCGTGAACATATCTAAGTGCTGTGCATCAAGCAAGGTGGTGAGCTGAGGTGTAGCTGCTAAGCTGGGATGCACTGTTCCTCTGGAGCACTGAATACTGCAAGTATCCCATGGACCAGGGCCTGGACAGGCCAGGGAGATGCTCAGAGGGCTCAAGGATTGGAGTGCATCTATCACTAGCCTGTAGAAAAACAGCTGGACCTGCAGCGCTTAGAGAGAAGGGCTTGTGTTGCCCATGGCCAGTGGAGTTGGGGAGCTGACCCTCGGCCGGCACAGACAAGGGCAGGTGCCAGCGAGGTGTCTGACAAGCCTGGGAAGTCAGGTAGTTTGAACCATTGATCAAATTTCAATCGTAACTTTAATTTGATCATTGCACTATGTTTTATTTGATTAGCTTTAGGGAAATCAGAAGTAAATTAATTAGTGACATATCTGCTAAGCTTCATATTAGTTTGCTTTTTCTTTTAATAAATCCATAAAAACTAGATTGCGTCCTCTCTCAAAAACTCAATGTAGGAGAACAACCTATTTAGCAGTAAATACATTGAGTAGTTCCTGGACTTCACTTCCTGGGTTTCAATTATTGGATCACCACTATGGCAGGACTCAAAAGAAAAAGCGAAGATGACACTATGTAAGAACTGTGCAAAGTAATTTTTATATAGCACTGTAGATATACATTGGGGCAGATCCTCAACTGGTATAAAATTGTCACAGCTTCACTGAAGTTAATGGAGCTGTGACAATTTATAATCAGCTTAAGATTTTAAGACCTGTTATGATGATTTACGTTGGACATAAGTGGCTCACGGGCCTTTTGCTGGTCTTCTGCAACGGAGTGAATATCACCCTTGCTACACTATTTCAGTATATTAATACAAGTAGCAGACAATGCCATTCTGCATGGTCATTATCACACAAACCTCACAGAATATGGAGGTTCAGGAGTGATTTGAAGGAGGAGAGAGAGGGGTTGTTTGCAATCCATCACTTGTAAGGGGGAGCAAGAAAAGAGAGTCGAGAGTAGGCTTTGGAAGTAGTTGTGAGAATGGCTTTGGTTGAGTGCAGGGAACAGACAGGTTAAGTGAAAAAGTAGATGTGAGCACATCGTGTGTTCATTTAGCAGTTTTACTCCATTTCTGCTACTCACCTACACATCTTGTTCCTTCTTCATTGAGATGATAACCTCGTCCACAGTTTGGTACATTTCTTTGGCAGGTATATGAGCCATCTGTGTTAATGCACATCTGTCCAACTGGGCATGGCATGTTAATGCTTAGGCACTCATTGATATCTACGATGACATACAAATTCAATTAAAGAAAACCATCCTCAGTTTACAGACATTTTAAGGTAAGATACTGTCCTTACACCCTTAATAGCTTGGGAACCAGCCCTTGAGAGCAGACACATATTTGCACAATTTAGTACACCAAAGTGGGAGATTTGCAAAGGCATAAAGGGCAGGTAATGCCCTAACAACATTGAAAGTCAATGGGAGTTGGGTGCATAACTCCTATTTGTGCCTTTGGAAATCTCCCCAAAATGCAGAAAATAAAAACATGAGCAAAGATGTAACCGACCACTTGTGCACAGAGACTGAAGAGTAGAAGTGCTTATTTGCAAACTAGTCATTTCTCCGTCACCCATGGAATGCCTTACTATTCTCCACAAATGGGCATTTGCTCACTTTGTGACTGTATGATATATGCTCCTCCCTGTCATAAAAATGTTATAAACTTAAAAGACCCTTAAAATGTAATGACATGAGACCAAAGCACCTCAGACTACCATATCACCAGCTAAGCAGACTAAGGACTTGCCAAGTATTTCAAGAGGAAATCTCCAAGGAAAGCCCAGCACATAGTGATGGTTCATTCAATGGCTGAAGTTAGAATTTCAGTAGTAGTCTAGTAATCATTGCTCCAGCATGCTGGTACAGGGGGCAGTGTGCTGTGAGAACAGGGAAAAGGTATGAAGACCTGACAGCATGTGGGCATAGCACTTTCTATAAGTGTACAGCATCCTAGCCAAATTCCAATTCAGTTTAGGTAATTGCCTGCCTAAAATTCCCCCTGTAGTTTCAGGTGAAAACCTTCTTCACTCTGTATCCTACATTACTATGCAGTTTTATGGTTTTATGGTCTACTGTCAAAGAGCTGATGTCTTCCATCCCAGAGTTAGTGTGGAATAGAGCAGAGTATCCACCTGGCTTAGGGCAGGATGATTCTGGATGGCCAGGGCAGGAGTGGGATTGGTGAATCTGTACCAGAGTACGCTTTACTGCCCCTCCCTGTAGCACATGCTGCTGAGCCATGCCCCTGCCTACCAGACCTCATTCTCTTGGGCACAGAGCACCAGCAGACACTTCAGCCAGCTCTGAAGAGTGCAAGGAGAGTGTCCTACTTTGAACCTGTGGGTTGGAAAGGTAGGAAAGTTCCTGTTCTCTTTCCTGCTCAGCACAATACAGGGCAGCAGTTGATGCATAGTTTGTGCAACCGGCATGTGAAGTGTCTGGGGAATTCTTCTGGATGGACCGTGGAAGGCACTATAAGGGCCAGATTCACTGCTGGTGTAAAATGGTGTAGTACCACTGAAGCCAACAGATCCACACCAATTTACACCAGCTGATGATCTGTCCCCTATGTCAGAGATTAGTCTTTAAGGGATAAGTTATCCGACAATACAGAACTGGCTTCATTTTATCAAGTGTAATTTTACACACGGATAATTTTGTTTTCAGCCTTGTATTTTTCAAATGTCAGTTTTCAGCAAAGGAAGGAAGGTTGAAAGGAAAATAGGAGCTTGATCGCATGCTACCTAATTGGCAAATCCTGTTGCTCAGCAGATTTCACGAGTCCAAAAGAGGCTATGCTGCTGAGGGAATTTAAAGTTAAGTTGGGACTTGAAGTGCTACTATCATGAGAAGAGCTGATAGATTTGTAGGACACACCAGACAAATCTATTTAAAGCCTGTTGAAAGCCAATTATTCTGACATATATAGAATTCTAGTTTGTCAGGTTAGATCCTACAAATCCTAGAATGCAAAGTATTAATACCCTTAAACCCAACAGTTTCTATTCTGTCTTTCAAATTAAACCCCACTCCCATTATAATTGGCCTTAATTATCATTCCGACCGGTCGTTACATTCTTTACCTGAGGTGGTAAAAATTCTTTCCTCTGAACTATTAATATATGGGAGCTGACTTGGGAAAGCAAGATCTGTTCTATGTAGCTGAACAAACCAGCAAAAGCAAATTCCATTGTAGAGGATACTCTTATGCTAAAGTAATACCAAGCATTGGACTTTCAGTTCTAAACAACGTTCTCGATGTCCACTGAAGGAAGGACAAGAAGTAATGGTTTAATCTGCAGCAAGGGAGATTTAGGTTATATATTAGGAAAATCTGTCTAACTAAAAGGGTAGTTAAGATCTGGAATAGGCTTCCAAGGGAGGTTGTGGAATCCCCATCACCGGAGGTTTTTTATAACAGGTTGGACAAACACCTTTCCGGAATGGTCTAGTTTTACTTGGTCCCACCTCACTGCAGAGGGCTGGGCTTGATGACTTCTCAGGATCCCTTCCAGCCCTACATTACTATGGTTATTTAAAATCATTTGAATAAAGGGAAAGAAAGTATGTCAAAACGAATTAATATTTTTACAAATCCTGTGTTAGAAGCACATGATAAACAAAAAAGACTTACGTGCTTTTGAATATTTTACCCTACGTGACTGAGTGTCTAAGTCTCATTGAAAGTCAACAGGTCTTAGATTTCTACTGCCTAAGGCCTGGTCTACACTGGGGGGGAGGGGGAAATCGATCTAAGTTACGCAACTTCAGCTACGTGAATAACGTAGCTGAAGTCGATGTACTTAAATCTACTCACCGCAGTGTCTTCACTGCAGTGAGTCGACTGCTGCCGCTCCCCTGTCGACTCTGCCTGCGCCTCTCGGGGCGGTGGAGTACAGGAGTCGACGGGAGAGCACTCGGGGGTCGATTTATCGCGTCTAGACTAGACGCGATAAATTGACCCCCCCTGGATTGATCGCTGCCCGCTGATCCGGAAGGTAGTATAGACATACCCTAAGTTTCTTTTGAAAAATCAGACTTAGAATTCTAATCACTTATGATCAAATCCTACTTTTAATGGGAGCAGAAAGATGATGAATATATAAAGATGAACATCAGCATTAGGATTGACGTGGGAGGCTCAGACCTGACCCCATGCAGCAGTATGTTGGCCTACGCACAACTCTAAGAATTCATTTAAGTGACAATATGTCTTACCAATACAGTTGCCTAGCGCATCTTGTATAAACCCATTCATGCACTGTAGCTTGGGTCGGCAACGGAAAGATCCCGGAGTATTCTGACAGATAAAATCGGGGAGGCAGTTATGAGTACCACTCTCACATTCGTCAATATCTGGTACATCACAAAAAAAAATAGTTAGCAAGAGTTTTACACAAGTTTTTTTATTACACTTAAGACAGAGTTAGGAAACATAGGCCAAATTCATCCTGGGTGTAACTTCATTCATCATTTCAGTGTAGTTACACTGGAGATTAATTTGGCCCATTGTCTTTACTGGAATCTCGCAGAACTAGGCAGCAGGCTAGTTCTCTTTATTATCTTATTAAACAACCAAATGACTTGCAATATTTTCACAGTGTCTGAAGCAGTATTTTCTAAGGCCCTGATTCAACAAGGCACTTAAGCATGTGCTAAATCCCACTGAAGTCAATGAGAGTTAAGAATGTGCTTAAATGCTTTTCTGAATAAAGGCCTAAATCCCGAAGTCCTTAATTTTATTAAATCCTTTCTCAGGTAAACTCATCAGGCTTCGTTCTCATTTTACACTAAGGCCCCCCTACATCAGTCTGGCTTAACATAAAATGAAGTATAATTTATACTCACTTTAAGGCCCCTTTCCACTGTCAGAGTGGTGTAGAAGAGTCTGAGTGTAAATGCGAATTTAGATAATTGATTCTAAAAAGATCTTTGCCTATGTAAAAACAGAGTAAAGACTTCAGGTTTGAGCCTTATATTTGTCATGGGATAAAAATTCTTTGGAGCGATAAAAAATGTAGGTATGTTTTAGCAAATTTTTGTGGGAAAGTAGCTCAGTGGGGGAAAAAATTAATTTAAATGTCATGAACATTGAAAATGTTTCCTGTAGGCTTAATAAACCTTATAGAAAAGCCTTCTAGTATTTAATAGGGATAAAACTGATAGACCTCTGTAATAAGGCAGAAGTTTTCTATTTGATTTTACATGACGGTTAAAAACAATAAATGAAGATTATCATTCTGTGTTAATTTTTTTAAAACTTTATCTTTTTTTCAATCACATATATGAACATTCCATGCAAGTATTAACAAATCTTATTCATAACCTGTATTTGTTATCTTTAAAGGACCCATTTGTGTTTGGTCAACCTCTTATCTTTATCTGTGTATTTATTTTGTTCAAACTCCAAAAAATGGTAACCAGACATTATAAAATGTACTTAATCCCGATATAAGGTGTCTGTCATTTTTTCCATCGAAAAGGCTTTCATATTTCCTCATGCCATTAATGTTGAAGGATCTGTCCTTTTTCAAATATCAGCTATCATACATCTGGCTGCTAGGTATTTTCCTTAAGGGAAAACATAATTTTTCAAAAGCTGTCAAAGCAATAGTAGAAATTTCTGTCCTGATAGTTAATATAATTCCAAGATGATAATTTGGGAACTCCTAGTAAGAGTTTCCAAAGCACTGACTAGAGGCTGCACTCCTCTTATTCCTATGGGAAAAGATTATTAATGCCTATCGGTGGAATTTTCAATGGCCTAAAACTGCTCTCTCATTTAAGTCAATGTTTTACCTTTGAATTCAAAGGGAGCCAAGTTAGATCAACTGAACACTTTAGGGAAAAAAACACTAATTTTTAAAAAAAATTAAATTGTATCACCCCCTATCTCTCAGGGTTGGAAGGGACCTCAGGAGTCATCTAGTCCAACCCCCTGCTCAAAGCTCTAGTCCAACCCCTTCCTCTACAATATAATCTTACCCAAAATTTAGGCCCAAGTAGCTGGCCTACATCCTTCAGAGAAGTGAAAATACTGTGCAAAAGACCATCAAGACCATTCTCAGCTGCAGAAAAATGGATTGTTTTCCAGTGGAAGCCAAGACAAATTGGGTTTGTGGCTCATTTACATTTCCCTGAAGAAAGCACCTCAGGCTGAAGTGTTAGATGCTCATATTAGACTATACAACAAATCTGGTATGGAAATACAACTTACACATGTATTTCCAGAAAACAACAAGACACAATAATTTATTTAGCATTTTGGGGCATCATAAATGTTGATAAATATCAATCTCCTATGTGCCCAATATGTAGCCTGGGACATACCTTTGCAATGGTTGTCTTCAGTGAGTTCATAACCAGTCCCACAGCTCGTTTCACGCTGACAGCGGAAGGATCCTACTGTATTGACACAAGTTTGTCCAATCCCACAGTTGTGCATCCCAGTGATACACTCATTAGTATCTAGAAGTAACCAAAGTGGACAGATAATTAAACAGTTAATACAAAAGACTTGAAATCCTTGGGAAGAGAAAGGAACAAGGGTCAGCCTTGGGGCAACAGAAACTTTGAACACCCACATGTGGGGTGCATTGTGGATTCCATATCCCACAAAAAAGTTACTGCTCTTTTCTGTTCTCCATTTTTAGCCACTCACTGTGTTTTCAACTATAAGGATTCAACATCTCAGGTGACAGGTCTAGGACATATTGTATTTTATATGAATATTCATTTACTATTGCAAATGGAAAGGCATGCTTTTACTGCTATCTTCACTCCCAACACCAAACTTGAGGTCTCTCCTGCCTCCTATCCATCTGCAAACCCTCCACCTGCCCCACTGAACTGGTCTCTTCCCAGCTCCTTACCTCTATTGTCCCCATGTTCACACCCTACCTAACTCAGCCTTTCATTGCCCAATGTCTCCTTCCACTCCCAATATAAGCATGTCCTAGTCACTATCCTGTAAAAAAAATCCACAATAAACAAAACACTTTTACCTTTAAGCAACAAACAGAGGCAATCATTTTGTTTCTTTTACCTTCACAGGTGACACCATCAGACAGAAGCTGGTACCCAACAAAGCAGGAGCAGACAACACTGGAGCCTGTGTCCCTACACTGCTGTGTACAGGGACCGCCTCCTAAAAACAGATGTGATTTTTACGAATAAAGTGTACAATTTAGTTCATCACACAAAACTGGAAAGATGTCAACTACTTAAACATGAGTGCCCAGCAAAATACAGGATGTTTGACTAGTATGCTCGAAGAATACACTAAGAAAAAAAAAGAAAAAAATTAGCAGAAAGAAACCAGCATTAAAAAAAAGTCAACCTTAATCAACCAACATCACAAATATATCCTATTCAGAGTTCAGGAGGAAAGCTCAGATACCACTGTGGGTACAGGGCCGGCGCAACCCATTAGGCGACTTAGACGGTCGCCTAGGGCACTACAATTTGGGGGGCGGCGACCGAGGCGGTATTTCAGCAGCGGGACCTTCCACTGCCTCTGTGGGGGGTGGCATTTCGGGGCGGGACCTTCCACCGCCTACGGCGGCAGAAAAGCTGGCGGCGCTCCTGTGTGGGTAATTGTTGGCAAAGCATGATTTTTTTAATATCAACTACTATCCCATAAGAAAAGCTAGAAAGGTCATAATAGGCAAATCAGACATTTGCCTAATGTAGATACCCTCAGACTGTGAAATGGCCTCCCAGAGAATTGCTGGAAGTTTCATTGCCTGACACATTTCAACTCATCTTTGGAAAAATGTGATAGAAATGATCCTTAAACTTGTTTATAGTGTAGCCCTTAATAGAAAGAGTGTCTAATGGACAGCAACTCCCATTTGCAATTGGACAGACCAATTCCCCTCCCTCTTGCAAATGAATAACTTCAATCTGGCTACTACAGCAATTGCTGACATGGAAAAGTAATATTAGGAAAGTATATCATTAACACCTTTTAATGTGATTTATCATCTTGAGTCAAGGAGGACAGCCAGCTTTTGCTTTGGCAGGATAATGGACCTGATGACTCAACAGGTGTTTTCTGTTTTTAACACCTATGGAGTATAACAGCCAAATAGGCAGTATGATAAATCATCGCTTAACTGGCACAGTATCTGTTGCTACCTCTTATGGGATACAGATGCCCTGGAGTCTGGACACTGAAACGGGTACATTTTTGAAACATTGTGTCCTACAGAAACACCTGCATAAACAAACCATTTGTAGCAGTGTGTCTATTATGACATGCTGAAAGCTTATACTGGAATATCAGTCTATTAACTCAAACTTTTTTTTTAATACAAAAATGTATTACTTTATTCAGAAATGTTTGCAGAAAATAATAAATCTCTGATGTTTTAAGCTTTTAGATACATAAAACACATGTGACAGGCAGTAAATCAAAATAAGCAGATCATTATCCAAATCAAATATTCCATCCAAGAGGCACCACGCACTTGTCACCAAAAAAAAAAAAAAAAAAAAAAATCAATGTACAAGTCGTTATTTATCTTTCTTTCATTTTCCTTCCAATTTTCATGTGGATTGTGCAGGTCAAACAGAAATTAGTTACACCATTTCAGATCTAATCATCTCAACCACGAACAAGGATAGGAACAGAATACATATGTTCTTCAAGCTCTAAAAGTGGAATGCCTGATGCCACTGGGCTCATTGTAACTTGTCTGGACACTTTCAAATAAAAGGTCAAGTATGTTTGGATCTTCTGGAATCAATTTCAGTTCGAGATACAACTGACAACTGAATAGACTGGAATGCTGTTCAATATCCATGTCAAACTACAAACCATTACGATTGGAGGTTGGGATTTTCAAAGGGGCCTAAGGAAGTTTGAAAATCCCAATCAGTATTTCTAATATATGGTCACATCTTCAGTGGCTGTAAGTCAGCATAGCTCCACTGAAGTCAATAGACCTATGCTGATTTACAGCAGCTGAGGATCTAGCCCATCCTTTAAAAAAATATCTCCTTTGAAATTTTTTTTGTTAATGAGTTAGAAAAATAAATGTTATGAACAAATAAAGACAGCCCAGGCAAAGTGAAACAGCAGCAGATGTAAAATTCTCTACTTCTTAAGGGCAAGAATGTCTATTTCCCTACATGCCCACCCAGCAAACAAGGGAGTGTAAGCTGTCCCATTATTCTCCTGTGTGGGCTACCCATATCGCCCGCCAGAGCACCGGGATAAGCACAAGTAACCTGGGTCTGCTACACACCCTCTCAGGCAGGTAGGTAGAGATGGGCACTGGGCACAGCTGGTACAGAGGAGAATGTTATTTGCATCTCTTAAGGAACAGGTAGATTATTTCATCCCTGCTCTACCAGGAAAGGGAAACTGGTGTGCTCCTGGGCAGTACAATATTGTGTTACCTAATACACAAGATTAGAAGGAAGTCGCAGTTTTAGCTTGAAAGTGGTTGGTCTAAGGTTTTTGTCTGACTTTTAAAAGGTCGCTATTTTTCCTCAGCCCAGCCAACAAATAGCAAGAGGTAAAAAGTTCTTTTTTGCCATGACTAAATTGTAGCCAATATTTGAAATAAAATGTTTTACAATATAATTGACATTTCTGAGACTACTACATTTCTGAGGGCAGCTATCTTGTTGGAGAAAGTGACAATAATGGAGGGCCAAATTCTGCCTTTAGCCATGTGTGACTAACTCTCAATGAGCTCACTGGGAGCTCTATAAAATACATTTAAGATCTGCAAAATATGCACTTCCATAAAACTCAGAGGGCATGTACAAAATTTAATATGTAAGACATTAAACTCCACAACTTTTAGAGATGACCCAACATCCATACAGCCAACCAACTCTGCCTCATCTCTCCCTCCCAGTTCCTTGGCAAATATGAAAAGAAATCTGGTGAGATTATGAGCCTCAAAAGAGGACTTCCAGAATAAGGGCCAAACAAGTACTTGCCTAAAGGTTATTGGCAGTAGCACCTTACCCTTCCATAGGGAGGTGTCAACAGTCTTCATCAAAACAGACCCACTATCTTCCCAACTGTGTTCATTAGAGACCATAAGCCAACTCACATGTTGACTGAAGCTCCCCAAGGCTTTCCAAATTTGCTCATGCATGTAGTACTGAAGGACAGAATATGGCCCAGTGTAACAACTTGATTTTATAAGGGGCTGAAGCTTTTCCTGCAAAGCCCTGAGCATCCTCAACTGCCCCTGAAGTTAAAAGGAGTTGATGTGCCTACGACAGTTGGCACCTCAACACAGCATCCTGGAACCCCCATATTCACCACTGTCATATGATTCTGATATGTTTTGTACAATGCATGCCTTGTGTGGTATCACTGAAAAAGTCTTAATCTGCTGAACCTTAACATCCTCTTGGATTGTGTGTACTACTATTGTATATGAAGTTATGAAGTATTGCTATAGGTGTTCCTGAAATATGTTGTGAGGTTGGGAAATGCCCACAGCCAGCCTCTCAGCTGCAACAAAGGAGGATCCAGACAGCGTTAATGACCCGTCAAGAAGAATCAACTATCCCTTCTCAGAGAAGGGCATGTACACCATGGGGGCAGACTAACCCATGTCACAGCAAGGATCTTTCTAGCAGCTGGAAGAAAGTATAAAAGAGTGGCAGTGACATCATCACTTGGCCTCTCTTCCCTGCCATCTCAACACCTGGAAGAACATCTGGAATACAGAGACTTTGAACTGGAGAAGATTGGTCCCAGGCTGGAAAGGGAATCCAGCCTTTGTATTGAGAAATGGTAAGCTGCTTGTACCATCTATTAAAGTGAGAGACTGTTTGAGTCAAATCTTGCTTAATCTATTTAAGTTAGGATTTAGACTGAGAATTTATTTTTATTTCTTAGGTAACACTGATTTCCATGCCTGCTACTTATAATCACTTAAAATCTTTCTGGTGTTAATAAATCTGTTTAATATTTTATCTAAAACAGTGTGTCTTTGGTTGAAGTGCTCGGGGAATCTCAGCTCAAATTACAAAGGCTAGCATATGTCCATTCCACATTGAGGGAGGGGCGAACTAAGTACTGAGCTTATACTTGTCAGGCTTCTGAGGAGTGCAAGATGGCACAGCACTGGCATGCAAGACTGGGGAGCTGGGGGGGAGGAAATTGGCTGAAGCCTCTCAATTGATGTTTCATGAATGGCTGGGAAATCATTCATGTCACTGAACTGGGCGTGTCCCTGCCTGTGCATGGCTGTGTAAGTGCAGTGCCTGTCAGAAGCTTGTAGCTTGACATTAGCATCACAGTGTGAGAGACAGCCCAGGCTGGTGGCTTTGGATGGTTCAGCAGTCCCACGGTCCAGGTTGTGCTCCAGGGACCCCGTCACAATGCCTTAAAAAAAGTCTTACATTTATTGGTCCCTAAGAGACTACAAATGAGTTCTCATCTCACGCAGACATCGGCTTAACAAATCCAAAAGAATCTGATATTTTGCAAGATTTTCTTTCCAATAATCAAAACAGCATGAAGGGAGGGTAGAAACAGGCTACCATTTCAGAAAGGATTCCCATGCCATTTGTATTTGCGAATTGCTGGGCTAAGCAAAATGGTTTGGGTGAACCTTGGATTTAAGTTTTGCGTAGTTTTTCCACGTTTACTGAAATGATCACACACACACAAAAAGTCACTACATAAGAACAGTCAGATAACTCACCTCTGCAGCGGTCATGAAGGTAAGGATCCTCTTGGTCTACTTCCTCGTCAGAAATTTTAACTAATAAGAAGGTTAAATAGACATTAGAAGGGAAAGCAGTTTTCCGCTCACAATAAAATGCTATCTACCTGGGAAAAGATTAGGAGGAAGTATTTGTGGATACTTATACCACAGGATAATACCGAAGAATTATTTATTCATTTTATAAACACAAAATAGCTTTTATCTGACAGTTGATTCAAACACACATGCACACAGAGTACACTTGCCAAATGAATGATAGATCATAAGATAATTGAGGATTACACATGAACCAAGATTTTCAAATATGAGTTCCTAACATTAGGCTTCTACGTAAAAGTTTAACCTGATTTTCATTAAATGTGCTGAGCACCCTCAACTTCCACTGACTTCGGTTGCAGCTGAGGGTGCTTAGCAGTTATGACGGCAGTTAGGCTAATCTTATTTATTCATTTAGATTTTATTCTAAAAAGCAACTTCACATCGAAAGGTGCCCAGTCAATTCTCTGGCTGCTCTCGGCGTACATTTTAAAACAGCACAAGAAGAGTTGCAACATAAATCATCCAAAAGTACAAGCATGTCTCCTACCCTGCATCCTACTATGACCTGAAGTTGTGCTCTGCTGTCTCAGCTTAATTTTAGTGCTGGTATAATATACCTTGGTCTTTTTTAGGAACATCGCTAATTGACCCTTCAGTGCCTTCTTGACCCTTGACACAGCAAGCTCTGAACACCTGCCCACACTGGTATCCTATCAGTTGGCTCTGCTCACAGCTCTGTCCTTGAACTTGGGCTGTCTTTCCCAGCAAGCAACAGTAACAGCATTTCTGTCAAAACAAAACAAAAACAGATAGTAAGTGAAATCCTAGCCCTAAAGAAATCAATGAGTTTTGCCACTGAATTCAATGGGGCCAGAATTTCACACAGTGTGTTTACAGAAAATGGTCAGCCAAAGCTTTCAGACCCCGATGTTCAAAAGCCCTGCTGTGCTTAATTAGTTAGATCTCAGAACATTTGTATGGGTCTGGATCAGGCCCTCAAAGAGAAGATGTAAGCCAAACCCAGGCCCTGGATTCAATCCCCACTGTCCTTGATGGGGTGGGATGGGAAGGCAAGAATGGTCCATGTACAACTGTTGTGGTGGGTTCCCCTCCCTCAAATGAGCAGATCCAGATCTCCAGTTCTGAACACCACCAAACTGTGGGACTCCTCAAAACCCTGAATGACTTGAGCTCCACTTCTAATTTAAAACAGATTTTATTTGCCACCGTGAGGATGAGGGGCATTGCTCAGTTTATAAATAAACTGCACACTAGCCTGCCCTCCCAACATCCCCCAAATTCTCACTTAAAAAAATAAAGCACCTGGGCTTAAAATTAACAGACCATAAAGACATGAAAGAAGACACAATTCTGTATAGACCAACCATGATTTAAAAGGTTCCAAAAAGAAAAAAAAATCCCTCATATTAGAGCCTAACATTTTTAACTTTAGTATTAATTACTTGTATTATGGTATCACCCAGATGCCTCAACTGAGATTGGGGCCCCATTCGGCTAAGCACTATACAAGCACATGCTTCCTGTCCCAAAGAGTTTACGGTCTAAACAAACAAGAGACAAAGAGTAAGGGGGAAACAGAGGCACAGAGAGGTAAAGCGATGCAGCGGGTCAGTGGTAGACCCGAGAACAAAGTCTCCTAAGTCTCATCCAGTGTCCTAAATGCTGGTCCACACATCTCTATAGTAATTATTTAAGAATGTCACTTCTTAAGAACCCAGTCCTGAAATGGGATCTGTTAGTGCCCAGTCCTTCTAGGCATGAGGGTCTGCACTGGAAGAACAGGGGCTTCAGAATCCACTGCAGGACAGAACAAAGGTTGATTCTGAACAAACGGCTGTGTTGATTTTGTTATAGCCTGAGTTGAAAAAACATTGCCAAATTGTTCCCTTTTCTCCCCTGCTGCTAGAAAGCTAGGGTGAAATTTGGTTCACTGCAACCAGCGTCTGCCAACTACTGCTGTGAAGTAAAAGGCAGATTAAAAAATTTTTTTAGAAATGACTTTTATAATTGTTTTTCAGCTCAAAAGGAAACAGCCTGCAGCATTTAAAAAAATTAAAAACACAGCTGGAACATAAAATAACTACTCATTATGGAAGTTAATGACCTAAATCCCTTGTGTAGTTTCAAGAAGCCATTTCCAACAAAAAACTGAGAACAGTACATTTCTCCCAACACCTGTGAGATACGTGCCTGCCCGCCTTCTCTACTTACCCATATAAATAATTGTACATATGTTTTCTCTTCTGTTCTGTAATGAAGAATTACTTTAAAGCCTGGAGCAGCACAAGGATAAAATAAAGAGATCAACTTTTCCTTTTCTCCCTCACACTCTTTACCTTTAGAAGAGCAAGCTACTCATAAGCATCCTAACTTGTGCTTCATCTTTTTGTGGAAAATGCCCTGGCCTCATTCTCAACACATCCCACATATTTCCATCTTTTTTTCTGGATAACTTTAGACATAAGGAGATTTCGGATGAGTCTCAGCATTTGTTATAGATTCACTCCATTTAACACCTTGTATCAGAGATGCCAACTTCATGGATGCTTCAGTCCCAGAGCACACAAGAAAAAAAAAAAATAGTGGATGCTCAGCAGCCACCGGCAGGCCCCTACCCCCCACCACCTCCTGCCCGCGGAAGGTCAGCTGTTCAGTGGCAGGCAGGAGGCATTGGGCAGGAGGGGAGGCAAGGAGTGGGGGCAGGAAGAGGTGGAGCAAGGGTGGGGCTGGTTGATGCGTCAGGGGGACATGGTGGCATGTGCCCCAGATGCCGGAGACTGGAAGGGGCGGGGAGTCCAGGAGCGGAAGGGGCGGGACCAGCCCCTTCCGGCCACTGGTCAGCTGCTCTGCAGTGTGGTGGGCTGGCAGCAGGGGGCAGGTTGGCGGGGGGGGACACATGTGACCTCCCCTTTAGATCGTGCCCCCCCCCCCAGTATGGGGAGGCTCCAGTCGTCTATGGCGGGGTGCCCTCAGGGGAGAGGACAGAACAGGGTAGGAAGAGATGGGGTGGGGCTAGGGCCTTGGGGGAAGGGGTGGAGTGGGAGTGGGGCCAGGTACAAAGAAGGGGTGGAGAACCCCCCAGGAAATCAGAAAGTCAGTGCCTGTGCCTTGTATTTTCCTGAAGTATTTGCTTTCGAAGGCATTTAGACCTCTGTCTATATATTTGGTGGATTTCCAGCCTTCACATCCATAAGGTGCAAATTATATTTAAGTTGAAGATTCCTAGTTTAGTCTTTAAATTGTAGATTTTTTATGACCAAATTTCTTGTTTAAGTTGGTGACTGCAGCTGCCACCATGCCAATTCACAACATTATTTCCTTATGGATATTCTCATTGACTTTCACGTCACTGCCAAGTTATGTGAATTGGCTCACCGCTTGCATTCAGAAGTAATTTTTGTGTTGGGAGTTGCTGGGGTTCTCATTAGATTTGTTTCATAATTGATTAATCCCACCTTTCTTGCAATGCTGGGCAATCTTTCAGTTTTTGTTTGCATGTTGGTTGAGCTGTCCCTTAGAAGAGCAATATTATCAGCAAAATCTAAATCTTCCAGTATACTGTTGCTGAACTACGTGATGCCTGTGTTATATCCATCTACACTTTTTCTCATAATGATGTCAATGGCAATCCAAACAGGAGAGGGAAGAGAATGTATCCTTGTTTGATGCCAGTGTTTATGTTAAACCATTTGCTCATGTCTGTGTTAACTGTGCATTCTGCATTTGATGTTATGTTTTTTGCTGGCATTCCTTAAAACTTCAAGATTTCCAGTGTGAAGCATGATGGAGGCTGCCAAGTGCTTTCTTAAAATCTATTAAGTGTTTTTGCCCCATTTGATGCACTCTTCAAAGAGTGTCCTTAGGATGAAAATCTGGTTGACTCCTGATCTTCCAAATCAAAAGCCAGATTGCCTTCCATTAGTTTTGGCTGATCTGCTTCCTTTATTCTGCTTAAGATGATACTGAAGAAGTCTATCATTGAAAGAAGTGTTACACCTCACCAGTTATTGCAATTGCTTCGAATCAATCATAGAAATAATAGAACTCTAAGAAATCCTGCACGATGAAGCAGGATTAGGTACAGCTTGACCATCTAGGTCACCTTGCTTTGGAATTTTGACTTTAATGCCATTTTCCCACTGTTCCGGAGGCTATTCCTGGCCCCATGCTTTGGTGATTTTATTGATAGTCTCATCACAAGCTTTCAACATTTCCCCCATGACTCTGTCTTCACTTGCAAGGTTTCCCATGTTTCAACTTTTTAATGCATCTTTCACTTTGGTTTTAATGTTAGATGTTACAGCGTCTATTTCTTGGTGTTTAAGGTCTTTGTCAAAGTCAATAGTTTCTTGTGGCATTGTTCTGTTTAGCACTCCTTAAAAGTATTCTGCCTATCGCTCTCTTTCTGTTACGAGGGTCTTTCCTTGTTTACCTTAACAGGCACCCAACTGGTCTAAACTTGCTAGTTAGAACCTTGTTGAATTGACAGAAGTGTTTTACTATTATCTCTTTTATCAACCACTTCAACTTCTTTGGTGATGTCATCCATGTATTTCCTCTTGCCCCTTCTTGTGCTGCATTTTACAGCATTATTTTTTGTTTTATACAGAGCTTTTGCTGCTTCTTTTTCAGGAAGAGTTGATGATAGCTTTGGCTTGTTTCCTTTCCTTAGAAGAGCAATTTACACACAAGTATTCTACTTCATGCTTCATCTTTTATGTATATAATTTGACCATATTACAGTAGAATCCCTATTTTACTAACTAATTTTGGATTGAGGAGTTCATAAAATTGAACATCTCAATAGTCTATTACTAGATGCTGTTCATAAGTTAAAGTATGGTGCACTGCCTCACTTTCTTCTTGTCCTTCACACCACTGCAAAGCCATTTCAAATGCACTCAAGGCATCGGAATGTCAAGTTATGACAATTTGTTCTTCATCAATATCATTTTTGTAGTGTGATTCCCTTCCACCCTCCATATCATGAAAAAAATGGTTTATATAACTGCTGGACATTCCTAAAATTAGTATTCATAAAAACCGAGGTTCTCATGTATTTTGTTTGACTGTACTATGGAGAACTGAAAAATGTCATTAAAAAAAGAAAGGAAGACATTTCCAGCAGCAGCTATAACAGGATCTCTAGCTGAGACTAGAAGATAGCTTGCCATTCCAGCTTTAAGTTACTTCAGGATCACTGTTAATTCTAGGAGAAAAATGCTTTAAGATTTAAATGTTGAGACCTTAATTTCAGATATGAACATATTTCCAAACAAAAGTGGTTGGGTGGGGACAAGGAATAACTTCATTATTATTCAGAATGACTCTTTAGCCATATTGCCACTACCATCACGACACCCGTGCACTAACAGAATTATCCAACGTAAAGAACAGAAGTATTGAAGATTAACAATAAATGCAGTACTTCTAGGTCAAATATCATGGTGTCAATTCTTGCTTATTTTGTTTGGTTGGTTTACAATTTTTTTAAATTAACTTAGTGCTGATGGAAGATGCTGGATTGAGGCTGAGATCTTCCACTCAATTAAAGAAGAAGTACAGGTGAAAATAAAAGATGGGTCTTGTGGTTACAGCACAAGACTGGGAGCCTGGAGACCCGGTTCTGCTCCTGGCTCTGCCACATACCTCACTTGTGACTTTGGGCTAGTCATTTATCCTCTCCATGTCTCAGTCCGTCCATCTATCCATCAAATGGAGATAACTCACAGAGGCTAGTGAGGCTAATTTAATTAGTGCTCATAAATCACTCTGGGGTCCTCAAATTCATGGCACTAAATAAGTATCATCATCAGAAGAAGATGATAAGTGCCAGTGCACTTTCCCATACTATTTTGTCCAAGTGCTTCCATCCTATTTTGAAGTAAGCTTGAACATCTATTAGTTTGAAAGTGTAGTTCAGACTCCCTGTCAGTTCAGTTCTTGACCTCTTTGAAGACACTGCCTACAAGGGTGACAACTGTGCCAGAGATTTGTTGTAAGGGGACAACTCCTAGGAACTGGGTTGAGACTACTTCTTCATTTAATGTAGAGTGCCAAATAACTATCCAATTGTAATACTCCCCATCATTGCCTCTAGGTCATTGTTAAGCATGTGATCCAACCTGGATCATATGTGCACCTATGACCTAGAGGTTAAAGGATCTATTATTTTACCTCTAGTCTCATGAACAATCAAGTTATCACACACCTTAATTTTTCATGGAAAGGAGTAAATATAGGAAGACAAACATGCATACCATATACTTGCTTCAAAATTAGAGACGTATGCAGTAATAGCCTGGTAGTCAGAGGTAATGAGCATCCGAAGCCTCCCACTGACTTCAGTGGGAAGTCACATATGCTCGGCACCTTTGAAAATCAGGCCATACATATACATACATTTTCTATTCAGCCCATAGTTACAAGTTTGTAGTTTTAAAATATTTCTTAGTATGACTAGGAATCACCTGATAGTGCTTAGCCAATAAAATCCCTGAATTAACTAAACATTATAATACCTCCTTGTTATTTATATCATTAGTTAAATATAAAGAGTTGAACAGCAAATGCTGCATTAACAATGCTTTTGTAGGTTCCTCCACAAGAGGTCTCATCTGCTGGAGTACACACTTCTGTCAGCAGTCGAAAAATAGATTGGATAAAATAAGAATCCAGTGGAAATTTTCACAACTTCTGAAGATGTGAACAATGAAACAAATTATGTCCAGCAGTTCAGAATAAAAAACTTTATATTTAATAATATAGACAAAAGCTTCTTTAGAAAATGGGAGAATAAGGGCTAAATACTGTTCGTTGGGAAGAGAGAAAGTGCTATGATTTGGGCAGATCTCTGAGCATTTTAAGGACTATCAAAATTTTTACCAGATTCTGCCCTTTAATTTGTGGATCTAGCTTTCGGAGACACTTGCTGATCTGTACTTCTGAGTCTCCTATGCCAGTCAATGCTCAACCAACACGTTTGGAGTTAGATTTGTCTTTGGAGACCGATTTTTCTGCTTGGCTTTAAATAGACTTTTGTTTTTGTACCCATCATTTTCTGAGTAACAAGGTGCTTAACTGTGCTCACAATTATCAACAACTGCAATCCGTGGATGTAAAAACACAGACCAGTGTTTTCAAAATATGCTTCTTTCTCTTCTTTCTAGTTGCATGTTCTGGACTCCAATTAGAGAATAGTAACCCCGGTGATTCTCTTACTGGAAAGATCACCAATTTAGCCCACTAATTGGATTCCTAATTAAGTCTGACTATTTTCTTGGAGAAAAAAATAAAAAGACATTCAGTCCAAAAGGTTTCACATGTTAAAGTCAAGTTTAAACAGGACCAAGCTCAGGAGCAATGAGATAGAAGCCCAGTAAGACACATAATACTTCTCTACCCTGATATAACGCGACCTGATATAACACGAATTCGGATATATCGAGGTAAAGCATCGCTCCGGGGGGGCGGGGGCAGGGCTGTGCACTCCAGTGGATCAAAGCAAGTTCAATATAACACGGTTTCACCTATAACGCGGTAAGATTTTTTGGTTCCCGAGGACAGCGTTATATCGGGGTAGAGGTGTACTAACGTTCCTTTGTCATAATACCGTAGTGCACATCAGGCATACTGTCTGGCTCAACATTCTCTGACTCAAAATGTTTTCCATATAAGAAAGTTAAGAACAGTTTAGCTACACAAGATTGTAAACCTCTCACATGCAGCCGTAATGTATTACACATTGATCTCAATGGGACACTTTGCAGAGTGAGGTACTACTAAACACACGTGAGGGTGGCAGAATCTGGCCTGTAATAATTAGTATCATTCCCTCATGCTGATAAACTCACACATGTGAAACATTGATCTGGTGGTGAGGAACTGTTACTTTAATTGTGTCTTTTTTAACTTGCTTGCAGTGTTGTAAGATATTAGAAAGAAAAGGTGGGTGAGATAATATAGAAGTAATATATTTATTGGTCCAACTTGTGTAGGTGAAAGAGAGATAAGCTTTTCTTCAGGCTGACCTTTTACACAGTCATTTACATGATCATGATCAACTTGATCATTTACATGGCTTTAAAACCTTGCTGTTATTACAGCCGTGTCTCTGGTAGCAACCACTGAAAAACACTTTTCATTACAACCCAGTTTTCATGTGTTCATAATTCTTCAAAACATTTACTCCAGGGCTGAAATTTGTCATGCTTAACCTCTCTCTGAATTTTTTGAACACTTTGAGTAAAACTCCTTCAGCCATTACTGAGTTGTGAACGAAGAAGGGGAGGGGGGAAAGGCATCTTTCACTGTAAAAAACCCTGATTATTTTTTAAAGCAGAACTATGTCAAAAATGGCTGAAGTGTGAAAGGTGACTTAGATGTACGCTGCTTGTTTGGTCAAAAAATTATTTTGATTTCACAAAAAAACATTTGAAGGTTGCACAGTGAGCAAGTTCAGAGTCATTTTGTTAGGTTAGGAGCATTTTAAAAGTGGATATAATGCACATGCAGCTCAGATTTTAAACTTTTTTTAAATTGGTTACGATATGGCTAAGACTTCTGATTGGTTTTAAGCTGCTTCCTCTACTTTAAGGGAGGTAAAAAAACCTGCCTCTCCACAAAAGTGAATGAATGAATAAATAAATAAATAAACAAACAAATCACATGCTCAAGAAACACAATTGGCTAGGAGAATAAAAAGGGGGTAGGAGGGCTCAGCAGAGGATAGTAGGCACTTATGCTGCTGTCATCAGGGGGTGAGGGTGGAGGGCGTCGTTGCACCCCCATGCCATACATGCACTCATGCCCAGTCCAGGAGGTTTATTCTTTTATAACAAGATTTAAAGAGACAAACAAACAAACAAACAGAACACAGTCTTAAATCAATACCTGGCCCCAGGTTTAAGGGCCACCCCCTCAGGGTCTCTGGCTCTCCAGCTCCTGGCAACTTCCTAGCCTCTGCCAGCTCTGCTCCCACCTTGGAGCATCAGCCACAGGCTTCCCTGAGTCCCTGGCCCCCCTTGCTCCAGGGACTCACCAAAGGAGTTAGGTCCACTTCATGTGGCCTTTGCTGCCCAGGGCTCAGCCTGCCTCAGGCCTTAGCCTGCCTCAGGCCTTCCTCCTCCCTAGCTGCCTACTAGCAGCCCTTTATAGGCCCAGGAGTAACCCAGCCCTCTTAAATTAGCTGAATTGGGCTCACTGGCTTTTGGTCCAGGGGAGCTGGGTTCAGTCTATCCACAGGGACCAGCTACCCTGTGACAGCAGCCTAATGAATTTTTAAACTATACTTAAATGTATGTACACATGCTTTGCTACCACAGACTTGGAAGACAAAACAATCTGTAAATACGCCCTTACTTGCAGAAGCCATCAACTGCGCCATAAACACTTCAGTGTAACAAAATACCGACAACCCATGAGGTGCTGTTACTGCCTGCAGTAAGACTTGCATCCCCCTGGCCCCTGATTCCACCTCCCTCAGCTCCTGGATCTCACTTCTTCCCACAGCCAAAGAAAAAACAACAGGGGGGTGGGCAGCTCAGAGAGGCAGCAGAGGCCATGGGGTTGAGGGCATGAGAAAAAGTGGTGACTGGACCCAGAGCAAATCCATGCTGTGAAGCAAGCCAGAGCAGGTGGATAGGGTCACCTCCCACTGCTGAAAACCCTCTATAGAAAACACTTGTAATAATTATAGGAGAGGGTTCATTTTGAAGAAAGAAGCGAACTAGATTGTAAACAGGGTAGTGGCAACTGGTCAATCCAAGGTGTCCAAGATGAGCATTTTCATCCTGGGTACAGAATGATGACGACACTTACTTGTCCTCAAAATCCTGGAGATGCTTCAGTTTAAGAGTAAATCAAACTCATGTTAGCTATCATAAATAACAACCGTGAATAGCAGTTCTGAATTCTCACCTTAGTGAATTTGGCTTCACAAGTGGAAATATCATCATGTGAATCACATTCTTCATGGTCATTGGCAATGTTAATGCCAATGGTACAGTAGTGTTCCTCCAGTTTATTACTGCAGCACTGCTCCTGGACTATGCTGTCAATTGAAATGAAGTGAGACCAAAAGGGAAAAAAAAAAGCCTGCTTAGAACAAAAGGATATACATCAGTAACTGCTGCTAATGATGCAGCAACCAGTATTTGTACTGAGTTTCAGTGGGAAAATGTTTACTTGGAACAAACATCTTAGTTTTTAAAAAAGGAGCTAAAAGGACTCTTTAGGTACAATCAGAACAAATGTCTATGAGATACTGACTAAGCATGTCCATCGGTGGACTATCACATCATGGTGGCCTGCAAAGCTTTTCAAGTTTGTTCACTTTTTCAGCTCTCAGACTCATGGTCCATAAATGCTTTATTTACATGTGTCACAACCCTGTTTATATAATTTCGTAAATCAAAATAGTTCCTTCAACTCCTTCCCATGGATAAAACTGTATAAGGACAAACTTCTCCCTCTCCTGACATCACTGATATTTGCATGCCAAGCACATCCCAAACAGCTTCCTCCCCTTTACACATTGCTACATCATCTTGAAGAATGCTGTTACCTTGTTTAAGTTAAAGCAGTTACATTGCTGCATCCCAGTATAGGGTGGGGAAGAGGGGAGATTTCACAGACTAGGAACAGATCAGTTTACATCAATTAATTAATATATTCACGAGTTGATTGTGATGTTACTATCTCACAGAAGACAAAGTTACATAAGATGCTGAAGACAAAAGAGAGCATCCAAAGGGCAAATTTAGACTGTAAAACTTTTCTTTATTTATATGTAATAGGGGAACTTAAAAACTTATTCTCTTACATAGATGCCAACAAAGGAAAAAAATGAATGGGTGGCAGCCAGCTCCCCCCCACCCCTGCAAGAACCTCCTGTCCACTGGCGGCCCTGCTGATCAACTCCTCCCCCTCTCTCCCAGCACCTCCCTCCCACAGCAATCAGCTATTCTACGGTGTGCAGGAAGCGCTGAGAGGGTGAGGGAGGAGCGGGGACAGGGCACGCTCGGGGGAGGGGGCAGAACTGGGCGGGAAGAGGGGGTGGAGGTGAAGTGGGGGCACGAAGAGGCGGGGCAGAGCCTGGGGTGGAGCAAGGGATTGAGCACCCCCAGGGGCTGGAGGAAGCCGGTGCCTGTGTTCTCTTACATATAAGGGAGTGTAAGAAAAAAAAGTCAGAAAAGCACTGCAGGTCGCCTTTAAAAGGTATTTATTTAGAAATATATTTTTTTCATCCATCAACAAGTCACCTGAGTCCCTTACATCTATTAAAAATCTTAGACTATAACAGATTTACCCTCATTGTTAACTGTAAAAAGCACTCTATTTTTTTTAAATAACTTATTACTAGAATAGGTCAGTAAAATGTTTGCAGGCATAATCTAGAAGCATCTACAATTCTGAAAAGGAATTCAGCAACATCCCGCAACAAAACTTTAAAAAAATAAAAAATAAAAACAAAACAAAAAACACCTGTGTCTACTCTGTTTGAAATTGTGATGATGGGGCTAGTTCATCTAACATATTTTCTGAAGGAGGGTGTTAGCTCCTTGGGCAAATAGCATATATGTGATCCTCTCAATTTAGTACAGCTCTGGGCATACTGATGATACTCAAAGCTGCTGGGCTAAATTCATAAAGAATAAATGTTATTTGTTTATTTTGCTATATAAAGGTCTCATCTTGCAATGCTTACTCAGGCAAAACACCCCTCAGATTTCAAAGTATTATTAGTATACAAATTGGCCAATGTAAATTAATCCGTATTAGTTATTCTCTTGTTTAAAATGTTTCTCTCATCCATTCATTAAGATGTAACTGTCAGCCAATCAGTGACCAGAAACAATACCATGCCATTTAGGTGACTGTAAACTGATGGGCTCACTCACCAGTCCAGGAAAGCGTAAGTGCCATACCCAAATCAGTTTCAGACCCTTGTCTTAGGGCCCAATTTATTGGCTACAGTGCCCAGATGCTTTTCCTCTTCCTTCTCTCAGTCCCCAGAAAGAGGGCAAGCTTTTTTTTAAATCCCCTGCTGAGCAGTGTGACAGGCCCTTAACTCTTTTCTGACCATTTCATCCTGCCACACCGACCAACCACAAAATAGGCCTGATTCAAAGCCCACTGAAGCCAATGGAGTCTTTTCATTGATTTCAATGGGCTTTTGATCAGGCCCAGTAGGAACAGTGAACAGTGAAATTCAATCATTCAGAGTCTGAAAATTGTTTGTTCAAACTACTTGGTGAGTATTTATGAATGACAGCTGCAGAGAAGGATAATCAGGATCAGTTCAAAAACAAATCATTATAAAGGAAGGGCTAAATTCATAACTGGAGCGAGGGGGAGACTGGTAATTCCTTTTCATGCAGCATTTGACTTTGTTCCAACATGAGACAGACTCCCAAATTTCAAAATTATCTGGGAAAGGAGACTATCATTTTCTGCCAAACTCTATTGGGAGGCCCAGCTCTGGGGCAGTCTACTTGGCAGCCTGTCCAGCAGCCCGTGACCCTGAAAGCTCAGGGAGCCTGGGTTCCAGGAAGCCAAGTACTTGGAAGTTAGGAGCCAGGGCCCCCAGAGCTTCCAAACTCCTGGCTGTCTATCAACCTGCCAGGTGGGTGAATGTCTGGTGGAATTTTGTCTAAATTGAATAATCTTCACAAAGTATTTCACAATGAACTGGCAAATTCTGACCAAAAAATGTCAATTTTTTTCCCAACCAATTCTATTCATAACAAGTAGTTCAACTAATTTTAAATGTAACTAGTAGTTAACATTCAACAGAATGGAAATAGTTGAATAAAAATACTATTTGTTAATTATGAGGCAAATTCTCATCCCAAAGCCCAACCAAAGCAGCTGGGCTCAGTGCTGTACAGAAGGCAAGTACCTCCCCCAGGCTGTAAAATTGCCTTTGTAGAGGAGATGTATAGCTATGTCAGAATGAGCCCTTATGCAATGGTGGATGAAGACAACTGGAAAGTCTCCATGGTGCTGAGCCTCTGACTTCAACTTAGTCTGCCTATGTGTCATCCTCTCCCACTTTCTGTGCACTACCACTGAGAGAGAGAGAGAGAGAGAGATCACCTATAGGAGGTCTTCACACTATATAGGAAAGTCAACATATCTTTAGACTTTTGGGACTGAGACTGTCTCTTCCTATGTCTATACAATACCCAGCACCTATGAGCAAAACCTGCAAATACTCCATATTCAGCACTCTTACTGATTCAGTAGCATATGGATGGCTTACAAGATCAGGCCTGAAAAATTAAGATAAATAGTTTTCGTTATTCTTTAGATTAATTGAGCATACTACTTCAATCAACTACCAAAATAGTCACCTCTTCAACTTCATCAGAAATGTTCTATTTTTCAGTAACCACATTGTACAAGAACCTTGTTAAGTTCAATTTATAGTTTTGTTATATATGCTGAAATTTTACTAGGATCCAAACCTTAAATGTGGAAATTCTAAGAGTACATAGCTACAGAATTGACTTTCACTGAGGATATATCAGAGTCACATAAGTGTTCTGATCTCTCATTTATGGTGGATTTTATCACATTTCATCGGTGTATCACCAACTAAACAAATTTATGTTTTAGACTTTTTTTTAAAACTGTATTTTTGAAACAGATATTTCTGAAAAATGAAATAAACTTTTTAATAACTCATTAATAAGAATATAATCAATTGAAGGGTAACATATGTTTAACCTTGAAATCCCTCTTTATCCTTATGCTCACAGACAAATTTGGCTGAAAATGTGAAGTAATTTGGGGAGTAGATTTAGATTAATTTCAGCAATATTTGGAACAGCATATTACACCCAACTCATGAAAGCCCAAACAACTGAAAAATCTTAAATTAGAGACGATCAAAGCACCTTTATTTTATTCTATCTTTTACCGGACATTAGATTAATAGATCTGTGAAGAACCAGAGTCATGTGGTTTTACTTTAAGTTAAAATTTAACCTGCTTACTGATTTTCACAGAACAACTTTATAGTGAAAAACTTGCAGGTTCATTTACTAAACAGCTATACCCCCAGAATCCTTTCATCTTCTTTATTATTCTCCTCAGAGGGAGCACTCTTAAACCAGCATGGATTTTCTAATTACCGCTGGTGAGCTCTTATTTCCTTTCATTTCTTTCCATAAAAGCATTAACATTTAACTCTGGTCGTAAGATAATTTCTTCATTTGGTGCCAGTGTAGTTTAACCCAGAAAAAAAAACCCTCATTACCTTACTCCCCTCTCCCTTGACTTATTAGTGTGCCTTGAAACCACTTTTGTGCTATTTATGTGAAGAATTGGAGGTTTTATCTTTGAGTCAATCATTAAGACTAGAAAGATACTGATTCCACTCAAAGAAGTGCTTTGCAAAGACAAGCTATGTTCTCAAATTAAACAGACTTTTGAAACAAAAACATTGCTCTGGCTTTAGTGCTTCTGTCATCCCTCTTATCAGTTCAAAGATCATTGTGTAACATGCATGATTGTAGAAAGATTGGCATATATGTTGAATAAAAATTATTACAGGTCTTGCTCTGTACATTCATAATGTGAAATGTCTCAGCAATGAGAGTGTAATGAGGTGGAATGGCCTCATTCTGGCACAAAGGGGGTTATAACTCATCATGTTGGGCTCAGCTAACCCTGCCCCTTCCCCCATGCAGGAAGTGTGGTGGCCGGGCAGGAAGCATAAGTGGAGAGCCCTGCAGCTCAGTTGCAGCCAGACCAAGGAAGGATCCAGATGTCCTTCCCAGGGAGCCAAACTGCCAAGAGAACCCATGACTGGCTGTGGCACCCAGTGATGACTCCCCTAAGCCAGCCTGGAGAGAAGGCCAGCCGCTGCCCCAGGAGATGGAGAGACCCAAAGGGAAGTGGAAAGTGTGCCGACAACAATGACAGGAAGTAGCCAAGGGAACCGAGATATTGACTCAGCTGTGTTGCTAAGAGGCAAGGCAGAGACCCCACACTTCCCCGACAACCTTGTTAAGGGATCACCCGTCACTTCTAGGGCCCTGAGCTGGGACATCAGGGCACAGGGTGGGCTTGGGCCCCCCTACCCTGCACTCACGGCTGGATGAGCCACAGACTGCTTGTGTGTTCAGCCCTAACCGAGAAGGCCTGACCCATTAACCGCTTATTTGCTTAGCCCTCAGGCAGGAGGCCTGAGCCACAGATGGCTTTCAGCTTTTAGTCTAAAGCCAGAAGGCCTGATCCACTGACTGTTCGTCTGCTCTGCACCACACCCCACCCCTAATCAAGGAGAGTTCCTAATCATGAGTTCCATGAGAGGGGCACAGAGGAAAAGTTAAAACATGAAACATCTCCAAAAATGACCCCAAACTTTCTAAACAGAAAAGTGTCACAACTTTAAAGTATGACATGTCAGACCCTTCCAGTACTAGAATGATATAAAATGATAAAGTCATATATAAAATAGTTAGGCAGCTGGTGTACTGTGACCACTACCAATCATGCTGACTTCTTTGTGTTTCACTGTTCCCTTGTGTTCTTCAGTCTGTATCTACCTGTTGTCTCTTGTCTTATATTGTAAGCTCTTTGGGGCAGGGACTGTCTTTTTGTTCTGTGTTTGTACAGCACCTAGCACAATAGGGTCCTGGTCTGTGACTGGCATTCCTAGGTGCTATCATAATACAAATAAATAATAGTATTAGTTCCCAATTCTAGCTCCAAAGGGGCATTATATTCTGTTATCTAAAGTAATGAGGGTTTTTTTAATTCACAAACTATTATTGGTCCAGAACTGAATCTCACCTCTAATGCCCTTTGGGCAGGAAGGAGGAGACATTTCTTGGACAGGCCAATTTTCAAAAATAAATGGCACCTGTGTGAAGCTAGTGTGGGTTTGAAATGTTAGAAAATGTCCTGGGGAAAAGGATCAGTGGGCAGAAGGAAGGTGGTCAAAAAGTCTGCTCACCCAAACTCTGGACCTATTATCTGTTTGTACTGTCGGCACGTGTAGAGATTTTGTCCAAAACTTTTTTCCCCCCTCCACCAAACAAATGCAGATTGGGTTGACCAAATCAAGTTGCAAATTCATGTCAAATTCGCCAAATTGTTTTAGTAAATTAAAAAAAAATCTTTATAAAAATTCCAAAAATATTGAAACATTAGATCATTTTGATATTGTCTGCCTGAAACATTTTGATGTTTTGATTCAACACACATTTTTTGTTCTGAAAATTCATTTAAATTTTATTTTAAAACATTAGATATTTGTTAGAAAGCTCAAAAACTAAACAAAACATATTGTTTCAGGTTGAACAAAATGTTTTGCTCTAAGCTAAACAATTTTTTGTTTTGTTTTTGGAATGACCTGATAAAAAAAAAGTTATTTGCACAGCTCTAGTCACAGGGGACATATGTAAAAATCTTGTTGCTTTGGGAAGTATTATGACACAGTGAAATGTAGTAGTTTGTGGGGGAAATGGTGGCATCAGGGTATGCAGGAGACTTGGAACATCCTGACTACAATTGGGCAGCAGAGGCCAAATAGGTCACCTGCATCCATGGGGATTCCAAATCTATTCTGAGATATAAATCTTCTACAAGTAGGGAGCTCAGACAGACCAGCTCTGAGGTAAGGTGGCCTACTGGCTGCCCAGGCTAGTTTTTGTGGAGCAAGACTGAGTAACTTTTCAATCTAACCTTGGCTCCAGCTCATGAAATGTGCTCAGACCCATGGAAAAGGAGTTACTATGGCTGGCAAGTCCTCTGGCAACCAGAGGTATCTTTTGGAGTTAGATCCCAAAAGGGGTTGCATAGACTAGCAATGAATCCAGAGAGCATTCCCTGGGGCTGGCTCTAGGAAGATACATAACAGGCTGGCAGAGTTTGCATGGAATATCTCCCTCCATCTCCTATTAGTAAGTGTTGGCCTGCTGCAAAAGGGTTAAGATGATTCTGCTGCCACACCCAGATTCAGATAAAGGGAGATGGGAGCAGAAAAAGAGAGGACACCTAGGGTGTGGGCTGAGCAGTCCTAAGGCAGGAACCCCAGGAGTAGTCCATCTAGGAGGAGGACTGATCTTGAGCCTTTGTTATATTGTTATTAGTTTCTTTGTTAATCAAGCCAAAGCCCAGGAAGGGGATACTAAAAACAATATACAGAATAAAATAGATTGGGAAAGGCACCTGCTCACATCCAGGCTTTTCAATATTAAAGAGTCCTTGTAGCATAGTTCTACTTTGTGACTGTAAAAGTGGCAGATTGAGTCCATTGTTATGTTGTCTCTATGACTTCCTGATCAAATCTGCTCGCTTTACAAGGTGTTTTATTCTCGTCTAACTGCTTGCCCTGCAGGCTCAGCCTGTCATTTGGAAGTCAAGCGGAGTTCCTTCTGGTAGGAAAAGAGCTCAGTTGTCATTAAGTCACATAACTTATGGCCAGTTTTTCAAAAGTGCTCAACACCCAGCAGCTCCAACTGTGAAATGTATTTAGGTGCCTAAATAGGAGCTGAGCTCTTTTGAAAATCTGGTGCCATTTTGTGGGTCCTGAACCATTCTGAAAATTTCTTTCTAAATTCTATCCCCATTTAGTCGTAAGCTAAACCACCGGGCCTGATTTTGCTCTCACTCACACCTGTGGATATCAGGAGTAACTGCATTGAAGTCAGTAGACTTACACTGGTATAAATGAGAGGAGAATTAGGCTCCCTGACTTCACATTTTGGCCCCAATTATATCTGTGTAACACCACTGTTTAGAATAGGGTTGCACAGATGTAATGAAGAACAGACTTTGGCCCTTGACATTTTGCTTATGAAGTGACATCAGAAAACAATCCAGCTGAGGGTTTTGCTGCTGTATTAGTGATGGAGTGATGACTGGGATAAAAAGTAGTAATAAATAAATAAATAAATATTGCCAAAACAATACACAGGTAAGGATGCCATTTTTACATAGTGACTTTTCAGTACGACTGCACTTTAAAAGTTAGTGCATTGTTTATTGAGACTGCAATATACAGTGTCTGTTTATCATAATACAGTATTTTAGATGCTTAGACTCTTTCTGTATGTACACAAGTCAGATATATTTATAGTTAAGTACACTTTTAACCTTTCCTATGAAGTTTTAAGGGTCTCTGTCTAAAATTACAATATTCAAAAAATAAATTACTATTCATGAGAATCTCAGCTCACATTAATCAAATGATCCTTAAATCAGAAATACCCTTGCTTCCAAGTTGTTCAATAAACTTGGTTTCCTGTTTTTCCTGTCTTTGTTTTGTCTATAATTCTTTTCACTCTTCAAGTATTTCCTAAATTGGGATTTAAGTCCTATCTGTCAATTCTTGTGCGCAAGAGACTGCTTTCTATGCCAATATAAATGCAAAAAAAGTCAGAAACAACAGACAGACATGACTGCAAAAGACATTCTTTCCATAACAAAGATTAATCCAACACTTCTACAATTACATAAGGTTAAAGCACTACGCAATTCATTTGAAACGAGAGAAGAGGACAGGGTGATGTGCTTTAAATGGAGAAATATAAAATCTTCTTAGAAGCTGCCTTTCAAACTACCAACCCTATTATTGTCAGAGCCACAATTTAAGTGTTACAAATTGGTTTAATGGCAAAACTAACATAAAATATTGGTGCCAAAGAAAATATAACGCCTCTAATATCTACAAGGATTAGTATAAACACTATATACGTTAAATGTTGATAGTATTTTTAAAGTTCAGTGCTTCATTCTTTGGATCACATAATAGGAAATAGTGCTCTCTTAATATCAATGGAATTGGCAGATCTGTTCATCCTTACACTCAAAGGCTATTTTTATACATACAAAACCATAGCCAAAACAAGTCAGACCTTCTTATTCCCAGAAATTTTAGCTTTTCTTATACTATTATTAGTACCCTCTTACTTATGCATATAACCAAATATAGAACTAAATAGGAAATACAGAAGTCTCCTTGCTCTGACTACACTGGAGAAATTGGGTAAAAGACACTAATTTTATATATTGGCTACTGTCCCTGGCTGACTGGTATCCAAGAATTTCTATTGTCATTGGGCCAGATCCTCAGCTGGCATAAATCAATATAGCTACATTGAAGCCAATGAAGCAACACCAGTTTACATCAGCTGAGGCTCTGGCACATATATGTTTCATTATTTAAAAGATATTAACAAAAATCTTACTCAAAAAATTGCCATGAAACTAAAAGCTTGATGCTCAGATCAAGATGGATTGCTGCATACTAGGAGCTTTAAGTTTTCTTCTTCTCTATGAATCGTGGCTTCATACTGAAAATGAGACTAGCTGTGGGCTGCATAGAAGAACTCCGTGGGCCATAAACGGACAGAGTCTGCCCTTACCTGCTGTAGGGCTTTGCTTCACAAATAGTTCCTACCTGAAGAGAACTATGCTACTTAACATGAATAATGGCAATAGCAACTGGCTCAAAGAGTTTAATGAGGTTGTGCATGACACATCAAGAACAGACCGTGCAGGTGCTGAATGCCCATCTCTTACTTTCTCTCTGGTCGGGACATGGTTCAGGCTGTCTACCTACATTTGCTATTCTTTTTGTAAAAGTGAACACATTCATAGTAGCATCCTCCAGTTAATTGTACTAGGACTGGAATGGCCATATTTGCTGTGAGAAAGTGAACAGTGAGTTTAAATGGTATCAGCAAACCAGAGTGCAGGAATTTGCATACTGTAGTTACAGAAGACTACCATAATGTGATTAACTGCACATATCCATGTTCTCTGATTAGCTGAGTCCATTCCATTTTAGCAAAGTGTTAAAATATACTTCTTGTATACCAATACAGCCACAAAATTTTCTCCATAATATAAGATACAATTCCAGAACAAGCTGTACATCAAGAATTCTGCAAACTTCCCAGTCTCCTGTTGACATACAGATTTCAGTCTACCTAGACATTTGCCCCACTCTCTCCATCGCCAGTCTTTGTGCACCTCACAAACTCTCCAGGCACAGAGATAAGTAACTAGCAAAAATCTGGTACAGCCAGGAACTGAACCCAAGTTTTTCTGAGTCCTAATCCAGTGTTTTAACAACAAGAGCTCTTTCCTGGTTTGCCTTTAATCTCACTATGACAGCTGCTAGAATTGTTGATTTTTTACCCAAAAATGTTTTCCATAGGAAAATGAAGTTTCAGTGAAATCAGCATTTTCCCTATTTTTGGCTTTCTGACAGGAAAATTCAAAACAATTTTTTTAAATTTCAATTTTAAATGTCATTTCCCCCTTGGTCTTTGGAAGCCAAAGAATTTAAATTTTCCATTTAAAGTTTCTGGATCATCAGAGGTTTGTTTCTCTTTTTCCTCCCTTTAAAAAAACAAAAACAAAAAAACCTCTGTTCCCTCCTCCTCTCCCCACTTATTTTTTTATTTTTTTATGCACTGGAAAAGGGGGGGGGCTTAAAATGTGAGAAAGTCTGTGTGTGGGAACCTTATTTCCACTTTTTTTAATATTTTCCAATTGGAAAAAGTTGGAATACTATAAGGAAATGTTTAAAAGTAGGTTTTTGAAATATTATTTCAAAGCTAATTGAAAATTCCCTTGGAAACCAAAACTTTATGGTCAAATCTTTCAAAAGCAATTTTTCATTTTCCAACTAGCTCTAATGATGGTCATCATCATTTTTCACAATCAACATTAAGTAATAACATACCTGCATTCTTTGGATTCAGAAATAAATGGCAGAGAACTGCAATGTCTTTTTTGACTTGCCCATTCATTACCACTCTTGCAGCATTTTTCCACTGAATTTTCTATAGAAATGAACAAACAAAAAAATCAGAATATTTCATAGGACCTTAACAAACAGTGTCGAGTCTGCTAATAATTACTACAGTTGACAACCAATTACTTTTTCCCTGTGCACCCTGGCTAAGGTTGAAATGACACACTTATGCAGTAGATAGGGATGCCCAAGTGAGGGGTTGTATTTTAATTATATTTAACATGTTTATTATGGTAGTGCCAACCAAGAGTGGGGCCTCATTGTGCTAGGTGCTGAACAGACAGAGTTGTAGATGGTTTCTGCCACAAAGAGCTGACCATCTAACTAGACAAGACAGGCACAGGGTAGGGGAAGGAGGAGAACACACAACCTGAGTGGACAATGTGATGGTAGCAAATGTCATGTTAGTTCCATGATTATTTGGGGATGGGGGAGTGAAGGGGACAGGATAGGTGGGAAGAGGCTAAGAGGGGCAACTGTGAAATGAAGCTGAGGTGAAGAGAATGTGAGGAAGGGTAAGGATTGGAGCCAATTAACACAGGGCAGAAAAACTCCAGTCAAAATTGAAAAAAAGTTCTCTGAATGTCCAGAGATCCATTGCTTCCGCTTTGGTTGCTTTTGCCTCCTACCACCTGGAGTCTCTTGCTGGCTCCTCTCTGCAGCCCACATGGTAGGATATATTAGCAACTTGTCCTGAGCCCAACTGCTGCACCTAATTATCCTTAAGCGGAGCAGACTGTAGATACCCTTATCCTTTAATATGAAGATGTAGGACAGGGACTCAGCTCCCAGCATGCAATAGTCCATTTCCCACCAAGATCAAGATGGAGCACTGAATACTGGAAGGAACCGTCCTCTCCCTGAATTGCACTCTTTAATGTTGAAGATGAGGGCAGCCATGAGCCACACTGTATAACACAGAGGAAGCATATGACATTCCTCCTCAACAATATAAGGACGATATTAATTATAAGTGAATTTATGTAACTTCCTTACTTCCTGAACATCTAAAATGTTGATTCTTTAAGAGTGTCTACAATCAACTATATACGCAGAACTATCTTCAGAGAAAGCTAGAGGCAAATTTATAAAACATTTTGGCCACTCAATAAATAAATAAATAAATATACAGTTGATATAAATCAGAGGGAAACTGATAAAAAATAAAAACAAATCAAGCTAATGGAGATGGTTATTTAATTTTAATAGTATTTGTGCAGAATTACCTGATTTAGCAAACCTAAATACTGTTAATGAGTCGACAAGGGTCACAGGTCTGTTTCATGTGCAAAGGTTCACCACACAGCAGGTATGTTAGAACTCGGACTAAAGCAAGAGTCACATTTTCTTATTATTAGAGTCCAGTCACTGAACAGTTCACTGTACATGCTCCAGGCAGAAATACACACTCTGGAGGAAGAGGCTTGTGATTAGAGCTATTTCTAATGTAAAGTTCCTGTTAATTTATCTTTGTTTTATACAGGTCTGGTTGTTGATTTTTTAAAATTATATAATAAATAAGATATTTTCATTCCTGGATCATGCAGTGATTTACAAAGGAAGGCAAATATCACCCCCATTTTATAGATGGAGAATCTGTGGTGCAGAAGGATGAAGTGATTGCTCAAAGTCACACCTTGCATCAGTGGCAGAATAGGAAATAGAACCCATGTCACCTGATTCCTAGCCCAGTGTTCTGGCTACTGGACCATATTGACTCCCCATATAATTGTCTCCTGGAAGTGACCATTTTCTTCTCCTCCTGTAATGCACCAAGTACATCTGGTGCTATACACAACTCAAAAACAATGGGTGAAATTCTGGCCCCATTGATGTCACTGGTAAAATTATCACTGATTTCAGTAGGTCCAGGATTTCATGCAACTATCTGAAAGACAGATATGGCTTACAGTACTACAAAGAAAATCAAAGATTTTTCTAGTAAAGATCTGCCTGTGATGGGAGACATGGAAGTAATATATGGAGTCTGGTCTCCTGCCTGGGTGTGAGTGACCCATGTATATGAAGTCTGGTGCTCTTCTCCGGCAAATGCACTGTTAGCAAACACTGAGTGCTTCAGGCTTAATGAAATTTGTTATGAATGACCACATTTTACTGCTGATGTTTGCAATTAATTTTACCCAGATTGAAAAATGATTCACGTGAAGTGCAGAGCTGGCCCTAGGTTTTGCAGGGATCTGTACAAAGTAACATCAGGGCCCTCAGCCACGTTCCTCCTGAAAAGGACAACCCTTGCCCGTGGCCACCGCTTCTCTCTCTGGCCATACACCCCTACTCCAACCAAGTAACTAGAGAATTTAAAACAGGCCCAGCAATGCCATTTAAAATGCAGACATATGTCCACACAGGGGAGATCTAGACTGAGGCGGGAAAACTGCAGTTCACACTACGGTTCATATCATCCAAAGAACCTGCCACAGCCCTCTTGAGAAGAAAGGGAAGTTAAAAAACAAGCAATACAAAAAAGCCTACCTTGAGGCCATTCTTCTAAAACATAATGGAATAATAAAATGTGGAGAAACATTTTTGGTGGTTTTGCTTTGCTGTTTGCCTTTACAATTGGCATTTATAGACAAGTCTACTTTTGCAATATTCCAGAATCTGTTTGCATCTGATTTACTCTCCTGAAGTGAAATCCTGGCCCCACTGAAGTCAATGAGAGCTTGTCAGTGATTTCAATGAGGGTTCTGTCCAGGGGCCAGGATTTCAATCCTGTACTTTGGCACCAAGAGGTTCTAATAACTACCTAGAAAACAGTGGGGGTGAGGGAGATGGGGAAGAAAAGAAAAAAGATGGATGTAGAATATGTGTTGGTTTTTCCAAACATACTGAGACTGAATTTCTTCTTCCCTCTCTCCTCCACGGATGTTATGGTGTGCTAGACAAAGGCCTGGTCTACACTGGGGGGGGGGGGGGAAAAGATCTAAAATACGCAACTTCAGCTACAAGAATAGCGTAGCTGAAGTCAACATATCTTAGATCGACTTAGACTGACTTACTTTGTGTCCTCGCGGCGCGGGATCGACGGCCGCTGCTCCCCCGTCGACTCCGCTTCCGCCCTGGTGGAGCTCCGGAGTCGACAGGGAGCACGTTCGGGGATCGATGTATCGCATCTAGACGAGTCGCAATACATCAATCCCCAATAGATCGATCACTAGTGTAGACATACCCAAAGAAAGTTTTACCCAAGCAGTGGAAGAAATGGCTTCAAAAGATGTCGACATCTTTCTACTTCTCAATTAAAAACAAAAGATTGATTTCTCCTTTCTAAAATTGAGAGGTATTATGATTAACGGGCTTTGTGAGATGCTATTATGCAATCATCTGTTATCAGTCCTGCTGATGTGGATTAAGGCCATGATCCAAAGCCCACTAAAGTCAATGGTGATCTTAAAATTGACTTCAATGGGCTGTGGATCAGGCGCAAACAGCCGTTTTTAGTTAGAGGGAGTAACTATGTTTTGTGTTATGTAGAGATTAAGTAACATTGTAAAAATTGTTTAGGCAAGAATCTTGTTGAAGTGAGAGATAAGGAATGAGTGATTTAAGGTTTTGTTATTCTATGGCTGCCATGTTAAAAAAATTGGATGGAAACATTCTGTGGATTGGTTAAAGTTCACGGGATACCAGATCAGGATTCAAGTAACTAGTAAGCATATGGGCTAGGAAGTGCCAGTGAGGTTTATAAAGCAGGAGCATAACATGGATTATATTTTATTTATGTTCCAATGATATAGGAATGGTTCTTTCTGTGGAGAAAAATTTTACTTTGGCTGCCTCTTAACTGCAACTTTTACATCCCTCTCCATTTCAAGTTATGTCTGCCCCACAGTAAATTTGATGTCCAATTCTCATAACTATTCTGCCAAGGAATGGGATGTGAAAATACACCATGAACCTGAATTTGAAATCTTGTCGGTGATAAGAGTCTGGACTTTGGACAGTCCATGATGTTTGTATTTTATACTGCTGTATT
>NW_020664463.1:13381349-13507451 GCF_002925995.2 Terrapene triunguis | reverse complement strand
AGTCCAGCAGAAGGCAACGAAAATTATTAGGGGGTCAGGGCACATGACTTATGAGGAGAGGCTGAGGGAGCCGGGCTTATTTAGTCTGCAGAAGAGAAGAGTGAGAGGGGATTTGATAGCAGTCTGAACTACCTGAAGAGGGGTTCTAAAGAGCTAGGCTATTCAAAATGGTGGCAGATGACAGAACAAGGACCAATGGTCTCAAGTTGCAGTGGGGGAGGTCTAGGTTGGATAGTAGGAAAAACTGTTTCACTAGAAGGGTGGCGAAGTACTGGAATGGGTTACCTAGGGAGGTGGTGGAATCTCCATCCTTCAAGGTTTTTAAGGCCCGACTTGACAAAGCTCTGGCTGGGATGATTTAGTTGGGGTTGGTCCTACTTTGAGCAGGGGGTTGGAGTAGATGACCTCCTGAGGTCTCTTCCAACCCCAGTCTTCTATGATTCTATAACCTAAGCTAGACAGATACAGGGCACTCTTATTCCAGAATAAAAGAGTGTCCACAGATAGTCTTGGTTAACCCTAACTCCATGTGTAGAGAAGCCCACAATTAAACCGGTGCAACTCTGCACATAGACAAGCTCCAAATCTCAGTAATTTCCCATTGTGACTACATGTAAAACATTTCTGCACTGGTGAGCTTTGGCCACTGTAACTGGCCAGTTGTCCGCTGCCCAAAACAAGCCCAGGTGGCAAATATTGGGTTGCAGCCCCATCATGTATAAAAACTGGAAGGAATTTTTTGTATTGATAGGTGTGTTCACTTACCTAGTTACAAAATTATTTGACAGATCATTTGGGAAGAGTTCACTATAATACAAATTGGCAAGCATGCTTTTTATATCTGGAATCTATTATCCTTTCCTCACTTTGTGATGAAAAGAAAAAACTGTTTCATTAAATTGCAAAGTAATATATTCAATAGTTGCCTGCCCTTCTAAACATATGTGGAAAATATTTTGCTCCCTTCTACTACAATCTGTTTACCAGCAGTGAAGAGAATTAATGTAACAGTTTAAGTAATATTTCTTGAAAACATCACATCAGGTATGGTCATTTGGAGATTAACGAATAGTTTTCTCCTTTTAGAATGCTCCCAATAATTTTCATAGACATTCCCAGCATAAATTGGCACAGTCACCTACAATCAGATTCAGTGGCCCCAAGCACATATGCTTCTAATTATTGACCCCAAGTTTCTTAGTGAACCTGAACTGTGCACTTAGGGCCTGATCCATAGCCCATGGAAAGCAATGGAAAGACTTCTGTTGACTACAGTGAGCTCTGGATCAGGCTCGTACTAACTATAGGACATAAAGACCTATGAGAGAGAAATGTTTTGAATAACTGTAAAGATTCTTAGGCTCAACAGTTGATCTATTTTTTTTTTTTTTTTTGCATCTGTTTGCAAAGTCCCTGTAATCCTTTGTGTATTTTTAAACTGTTTACAAACAAATGCTTTAATGAGGATATTTTTACTTTAGAAGAACAAGCATAACTTGCAGCAGCTCAGCCTTACTGAGCAATGTCACTACAACAAGCCATTATACAATCTGATGGAAAAATCTTACCCATTTTACATTCCCAAGAGACTTATTATGAAAAGATACATAATGATGTGTACTTGAATTACAAACATAAATAATTCAATACATCCTAACAAATTCATAGCCATCTAGCAGCATCACATTTATCATTATCACCTGCACATTGTGGCCACGCAGAATTTCATAGGGACAGTAGGGATAGAACTCAGAACGTGCCTGTGCAAGGGCATAGGTCCTAACCACCTGAGGTAACGCAGAATCTCAGTGTGTGGTTAGTAGTATTAGACCTATTTCAATACAAAGTTGAATCTGTCCAACAGCAGCAACTGCATGTGTACACACAAAGGTTACAGAGGTTACCCACAACTGCTAAAGGGCAGACCCCTGTGGCTGCTATTCCAGTTTATAAGGCTAGAATATTGTCTACACCCCCACCATACCATTTGCCACAGTGCACTGTGTGCTAGAAGGACATAGAAGGCGCCTCGCCTGGCCTGTCTGTCGTCCATGGAGCCAGTACTAAGACCCCATCTTACCAAGGGAAGAAGGCTCCAGTGCAGATGCTTCCCTGCTGCCCCTTCTCCCCGTTCACACATTGCCTCAAAGTGGGGCTTAAGTGGTTCAGTGGGCATTGCCTTCACCTTTTGCACCAGAATGAATTTCACAGTGCCCAAATCAACAGTTATCAAAGTAACGAGGAGTCCTTGTGGCACCTTAGAGACTAAAAAAATTTATTTGGACATAAGCTTTTGTGGGCTAAAACCCATTTCATCAGATGCATGGAGTGAAAAATACAGTACGCAGTATATATATTACAGCACATGAAAAGATGGGAGTTGCCTTACTAAGTGTGGGGGGGTCAGTGCTAACGAGGCCAATTCAATCAAGGTGGAAGTGGCCAATTCCCAACAGTTGACAAGAAGGGGTGAATATCAACAGAGGGAAAATTACTTTTTGTAGTGTTCCAGCCACTCCCAGTCTTTATTCAGGCCTAATTTGATGGTGTCCAGTTTGCAAATTAATTCCAGTTCTAGTTTCTCATTAAAGTCTGTTTTTGAATTTTTTTTTGTTGAAGAATGGCCACTTTTAAGTCTGTTATTGAGTGTCCAGGGAGATTGAAGTGCTCTCCTACTGGTTTTTGAATATTACAATTCTTGATGTCCGATTTGTGTCCATTTATTCTTTTGCATAGAGACTGTCCGGTTTGGCCAATATACATGGCAGAGGGGCATTGCTGGTACATGATGGCATATATCACATTGGTAGATGTGCAGGTGAATGAGCCCCCGATGGCACGGCTGATGTGTTTAGGTCCTATGATTGTGTCCCTTGAATAGATATGCGGACAGAGTTGGTAACGGGGGTTTGTTGCAGGGACTGGTCCCTGGGTTAGTGTTTTTGCTGTGTGGTGTGTAGTTGCCAGTCCTCGCTTACAGCCAGCCAGTCTGAAAGCCAGTCCTCGCTTACAGATAGCCCTCCAACCTGAAGCAAAGACTCACCAGCAACTATATTTGATTGTTTTCCTTTCCCCCCCACCCTTTATATACACTACTTATTTCCTTAGATTGTAAGATCTTTGGGACCAGGACCATGCCTTCTTGTATTGCCCCAATTCTACAAACACATGAGAATAATTATACACAAAAGAGGCTTGTGTTTGTGCAACTCCTAGCACAATCCTGACTGGGGCTTCCAGGCACCTCTATAATGCAAATAAATAACAATAATAGGTTAATGAGATTTCTAAAATGGAAAATCAAAAAATTAACATCTATTCTAGCATAGTTTTACTCAAAATGTGTGTCCTCTGAGATGTACCAGCTGCCAAAGTCTGGTGGCTCTTTGGAAGGCCAGGATGTTCAGAAATACGTTTGGGCTAATGCAGAAGTAAGCAAAAGGAAAAAAATATCAGACCCGTTTGGTGAACTCATCGAAATTGTTCCCTACCAGCTGCTCCCAGTTCATGGGCATTACAACAGCTCTATGTGTCTAGCCAGTTGGGCAGCTATAAGTAAGGAAACTGGCTCACGGTATTTGGGTTAGACCTGTAATAGCCTTTTGTTTTACAAAAGAAAATTCATGGGAGTTCTGTGCGCGACGGGAAGAATGAGCTTAGACACTTTCTCCTCCCATGATCACTGAAACTGCTAGAGAGCAGGACTCCCGAGCCTTATTGGCATTTGACTGTAGAATCAGCATCATCTTCCCTACCCCTCCCAATGGTTAGGATGTTACTCTTCTCTCTAAAAGGGAGTTTTCAACCCAGTGGGGATCCCGTCTCCTTTTTCCTGCTTGATCTCCAGAATCAGAGCCAGCCTTTGGGGTAGGCTTTAAAAAAAAAAAAAACCAAACCTTTTCTCTCTCTTCTCTGACTTCTTTCCACCATGATCACCCAACTATCATTCTTAGGATACTGGAGAGGATCAACGAGATGATTCCAGATGGAAGGCCAAGCCTTTCCCTATGCCAAAATTTAATTGATTCATTTTATATTAAAGAGGGGATGATATACAGGCAACCAGCAGCCTCTTCTACTGCAGGAAAAGGGGAACCTGACTGCTTGTGCTCAGGTTGGGCATAGTTCCCAATATGTGTAAAAAAGGAATGTTCAGATAACAATTCCTCAGAACCAGTTGCTTAGGGCAGTGGTCTCCAAATTTTTTTGATCGCGCACCCCTATCAGTAAAAAATTTTTGAGCACGCAACCCCAATATATGTATAAATTATATACATGTACTACTATACTAATATATTATGTACATTATAAAACATACAAAAAATAGAAATTAAAAAAGGATGAGATAAAGATGAAATAATCAATATTTTTTTAAAAAATTATTGTATTTTATTTATTAACGGTACAAAAACCCTCTTTGCTCTCTCAAAAAAAAATTAATATTTTTTTAGTGAGAGCAATGTGATTGAATATGCTTCATTATTTCTGAAAAATCTTGGTTTAACACTTTGTGATACAGCGACTCGAAGGTCTGGATTAGGGGTCTGGGAGGGAGTTAAGGTGCGGGAGGGCACTCAGGGTGGGGGTGCAGGAGGAAGCTCAGGGCTGGGGCAGGCAGGAGGTGCAGAGCACTTACCTGGGGCAGCTCCTGTTTGGTGCAGGGGATGTGCAGGTGGCTCTGCACAGCGTGGCACAGCCCCCATAGCCACGATTCTGGGAGCTGCCCCCCCCTGCCCCGGCAGTGCCACCCAGAACGCAGGGGCTTTAGGGGCTGCAGGCCCTGGGTTAAGGGGGCCCTGGTCTGCAGCTCTAAAGTCCCTTTCGGAATGCGGCCCTGTGAGCATGGGCCAGAGGACTCAGGAGGAGCAGGGGCAGCCAGCGGCCGGAGAGAAGCAGCGCTTTCCCCTTCAAAGCGCCGCTTCTCTCCAGCCGCTGGCTGCGCGGCTGCCCCTGCTCCTCCATGGGCCGGAGGACGCAGGGCCGCATTCCGAAAGGGGCTTTAGAGCTGCAGGCCAGGGCCCCCTTAGCCCAGGGCCCTGCAGCCCCTAAAGCCCCTGCGTTCCAGGTGGCCCTGCCTGCCGGGGGGGGGGGTCAGTTTCCCCGCTCCCTCCCTCCTCCAGCCACCCTTTCCCCCCCCCGCACCTCCCCTAAGGGATCATCTTGCGCACCCCACTTTGGAGATCACTGGCTTAGGGGATAGAGAACTGGACTGAGCCTCAAGAAAGAAGAGTTCTATTCCCAGCTTTGCTATAGGCCTAATGCGTGACTATGGGTAAGTCATATGACTTCTCTGTGCCTCAGTTTCCCCATCTGTTAAATGATATCTCCTTTGCAAAGAGCTTTGAGATCTATGAAATAAAAGTGCCACATCAGAGCTAGTTATAATAAACCAGGGTTCTGGAGCCATTAAGCGCCTCTTTGCCCGGTTGAGAGAGGGGTTGACATATATGCATTTAGGTCAGTATTGGCTTAATTTCTGTCTTTTTTCTCCAATTTAAAAATATAATCCTAGTAGTCACCCAAACCAGCAAAATGTAAGTGCTCAAAATAGCCCTCTCATCCCTTTCTCCCAAACTTACAGATATACAGAACATTTGCCAGTGAAACCACATTAAAGATTCAGCTAAATAGCTATGAAGCTCCAGCTAAATAGCAGATAAATATATTTGTCTTGATAGCTATTCCATGGTTCATATTTTACTTTTGAAATGTTGTTCCACTTATGCATGGGCCAGTTATAATTAAAATCTAGCTGTTGTGGCTCCAAGCAATAGCTTGAGTGAAAGGCAGAAAATAGGATTCATGCAAGATCTCTGCTTTTAGACTTCTCATTAAATAGACGTCACTCTCCATCTATTCAGAAACAGAAACAAACTGTGCCTAAACCTTATAAAGCAGACTACACCCTGCCATGCAATAAACTGCATTGAGTTCATTGACTAATGCATTCTGCATATGCTTTCAACGGGGTGGTTAAAATGACACCAGAAAAAGGAGTTTCTCTATGCATAGCTTTTGCTTTTCTTCCCTATTTTTCAGTTTGTGCAATATACTGAATTTAATAGTTCTGCTAAGGACGAGTGATATCCTGGCCCCACTGAAGTCATTGGCAAAACTCCCATTGTCTTCAATGGGGTCAGGATTTCACCCAATAGTACCATTAATTCTTCTGTTCACTAATGTACCCGCACTAGTGCTGTTATTCTTGAGATTTGTCAACAACTCTTTAAAACAGAAGTGGAAATAATAAACTGGCCCTAAAATTTTGCTTTGAAATAAAACATGGTTTCTCCTGACAGCATTTTATTTACAGTTGTAGCATCCTCCAATGTGCAGACTTAGTAAATATCCCACTGGAGTCGTGGCTGCATACAGACCACAGGATCAGACCCTTGCTTTTTTTTTAAAAAATGATTCGTTATGCTTCAGGGGTAGAAAAATTACGAACTTACACGCTTAAGAATCTAGAATGCACTTTAAAGAGTCCACAGCTGGGCTGAAGGGGTTTCTACCCACAAAAGCTTATGCCCAAATAAATCTGTTAGTCTTTAAGGTGCCACCAGACTCCTTGTTGTTTTTGTAGATACAGACTAACACGGCTACCCCCTGATAGTAGATTGTAGGGGCATTTTTATATTTTGATTTGGTGTTTGTTGATTATCATTAACAAAATGTTTCCTTTGATATTGAGATATTGTTTTCATTATATTTGCACTGAGACAAGGTGGGTGAGGTAATATCTTGTACTGGACCAATGTCTGTTGGTGAGAGAGACAAGCTTTCAGGCTACACAGACCTCTTCTTCAGGTCTGGGAAAGGTACTCAGAGTATGTCTACACAGCAATTAGACACTCACGGCTGGCCCATGCCAGCTGACTTGGGCTCGCGGGGCTTGGGCTGTGGGGCTGTTTCATTGTAGTGTAGATTTCTGGGCTCAGGCTGGAGACTAGTCTTTAGGACCCTGTGAGTTGGGAGAATCCCAGAACTTGGGCTGCAGCCCAAACCTGGAAGTCTACACTGAAATTAAACAGCCCTGTAGCCCAAGCCCCAGGAGTCCAAGTCAACTGGCACAGGCCAGATGTAGGTGTCCAATTGCAGTGTAGATATACCCAGAGTGTCTCAGCGAAATACAAGATCAAACAGATAGTTCAGCATAAGTAGTAAGCACGCATTCTAAAGGACTCTTCAAGGTGAAGTGGCCTGTTAACGTTGCTGTAGTCATAGGGCAAAAAAAGGGGGGTTAGTGGGTTACAGATTGTTCTAATAAGCTGTAAATCCAGTGTCTTTATTAAGATCATGATTTTTAGTGTCTAGCAAAGTTATGAATTTAAGTTCCCAGGCTCGTCTTTTGGAAGTTTTGTGCCGGCCTCCTTTGAGGAGGAGGACTGAGGTCAGATATAGAGTGATCGCTTTGTGAAAAGTGTTTACCCACAGGTGATATGGCGTTTGTCACTTGTCTGGTCTTGAACACATGCTAGTGACATCATACAGGGAGAATTCATAACTTTACATATAATGTTGCTACACACAATTCACCACAATATTACTGACCAACAAGTTACTAGTTTTCACATGATACCTCACAAGGCACATTTTGTATTAAGATTATTACAGTAGTGTGTAGGATGTGAATACAGGTGTGCTTAGGGTCACAAAGGCTATAAACTGTAATTTTATTTCATTAACTTGCTGCAACAGAACATAGATGGCAGACCTTCCATTTAGAACCTGACCTTTGTATTGTGCCTGCCACTATTCAACTGTACATTGCAATCATGATTGATTTTGTGTGATTATGTTTTATGGGGATGCACCAACTATTGTCCTGTTTTTAATCTATCCCCAATAGAATCAATAATTATACAGTGTGTTGTTAGCAAACAAAACAAAAAACACTCACACTGAAGATACAGTAAGTATCAGGAAATCGAATAAAATTTTCATATTGCTACATAGGCCCTAAAAATTATTTTCATAACATATATATATATATATATATGTTAAGAAACATAAGCCCAAGATCTCTGGTAAGGAAAACTCTGACACCAAATCATTACTATGAGACTATGGAGAAAAAAGAAGAATATGACCACACACAAAAATGTCCCAATTTTACATCCCCCACTTCAGTCAACAGTAAAGCACCATCTTGCAGCATCCTTCTGTACTCCTTATTTATATATTAAAATGTGTAATCCATCACAGACTTTAGCAATTCTGCACTAAAAAGCAAAGGAGGGAGCCACCCACATTGATCACATAATCCAGAGTAGAAGAATGATTATATAGAAAATAGCTAACAAGAATAGATAGATAGATTTATGGGGAAATGGCCATTGCTGAGTTATGCTAATGAGATCTGTATTAATCCTTCCCTGCCCTCTTTTTTTCTCCCATCTCCCTTAAGCCAATTGCCAAGAATCAAAAGCAAATGTATTCTGCAGAAAAAGCAATACTAGGTTCAAGCCTGATCCCCAACTCCCATTCAATGGAAGTCTTTCCTTTGAATTCAATGGAAGTTAGATTGACCCCTAAGATAACTGCATGGACTAAAACGGGGTTTTACTTTGGTTTTTAGATGCAGCAATCTTCAGCCTGATTTACTACTGGAGAAAAATACTCAGAGCTGACCAATGAGTATATAGTGTGCAAACCATATAATACCTCTGTAGAAAATGCTTACCTACTTCTCAAAAGCAATCTTCAAAACAGTCTCAGTTCATCCCACATGGCTGCCAAAAGACTTACATACCCTACTTGGATGAGGAATGTGCAGAACTTCTGTAGCTGTGTAAAGAATCTGGTGATACAGAGGTAGCAAACCACCTTCTTTGCAATCTCAGTGCCCATGCAGGGAATGTTGGGAAGAAGTTACATCAAAATATGGACACAACAAGGTCTAGCAGGAAAGCGTGGTCACTCATAAGGAACCTTGGAGCAGCACCGAAATCACCCCTCAAATGTCAGTGTAAAATGCTCCTGAACAACAATTGCCATACACCTACCTAATATGGCAAAAGCCAAGAGGGACGAGCCTTTGAAGAATCAGTAAAGAAGGCTGATACAGATTGGCTGCACCTTGGTGCAAGGAAGATGTCTTCCAGCCTTCCTCCACTGTGGCAGGGGAGAGAGCACTGAGCTGCAGGAAAAACATGTGACCTTCACAAGACTGCTCTGTGTGTGTGGGTGAGAGACTAAATGTGAATCCCAAACATGGCAAATATCTAGCAGGCTGCTATAGATTTGATGCGTTTGGCATTCATATGCCTCAGGGTGTTCTTTTCAATCACCCCTGTGGCACATGCACAAGACTGTCTGATAGGAGGCACGCCGTGGTGATTTTGAGTGGGGTGTGGGGTGCTGGATTCACCACCCAAGCCAGCGCTCTAGCTGCCCTGTGTAGACCCTGCTGTCCCAAGGGGGCCAGCAGGGTCTACACGGGGCAGTTAGAGTGCTGTACGTTCACCCAGCCTGTGGCGTGGGCAGTGACTTCAGCACCCCAAACCTATCCATGGCTGATGCTGATGACCTGTACCAGCAGCAGCAGCAGCATGAGTAGTGGCAAAAGCAGCCTAGAGAAGGAGGAGCAGCTGTTCTTCACTGGCTGCACCTCCTTCTTCAGGAGGCAAAGTCAGGGCTGACCTGCAAATAAGCACAATATCCCTGGGACAGGGCAGCTCTGTCCTGTCCAGAAACCCATGTGCCTTTCCTTCCCAGCCACACCTGCAGCATGCAGTGCTAGACTAGCCCTGCTGCTGGCGGAATCTGGACCAGTCCAATATACTCAGGCTGGGCCTGACTTGACCTGCTTCCGGGGGTGCAATGAAAGAGAGGCCCCCCCTTAGTCATAGACAGGAATGGGGAGAGCTGGTCAGCATCTCTCCAGTGGGAGGGGAGGAGAGGAGAGGAGAGGCAGAGGTCCTGGTTTCTCCAATGGAAGGGGAGGAGGAGAAGGGGTCATGTCAACACGAAGGGGGGAACCCTATACTCATGCCTCACTTGCCCCAAAGTTCACCAGCTGCCACTGAATTTAGGACTCATTCCTGTGAGGTGCCAAACATTGTGACCCCCACCCTCCAATACAGCAAAAAATTTAAGCATGTGCTTAATTTTAATAGTTCTATTAACTTCAGTGGGATTATTCACAGGCCTAACGTTATGCATGTGCCTGGATGCTTGCTGGATTGGGGTTTTAAAGAGTAAAGTGTCCTCAACAGGATATCTCACTGGTGCTTTTAGTTTTCTGAGGGATTATTTGTATGAGACTCTTAGTCCCGTCACTGTTATTCCTGGATGCCTGTTTGGATCTTGTTTTGGAGCTACTATTATCTCCATTTCAAAACTGCTATCATCTGCCAGACTCCATAACAGCACAAAAGAATGTTTTCACAAAACCTTTGCCTACTTCTGTGCTATCATGCAGCCCAAACACTTTGAAGTCTTTTTGTCTTCATTTGTTTTGTCTTTCAGAAAAGACATTAAAAATTTGCTTAAAAGAATCTTACTTCCTGTTTTGCTTAAAAGTGTCCTGCAGTAACAAAAGTATTGCTTCACCTTGTGTTGTTTTCACTGATACCTTCTCACAGATTCTCTTCAACTCAATACTGGAGATGACTAATAATTTCAGTATTTTGTTATTTTGCTTAAAACCCATGATAAATTTTGAAAAGGTGCCAGCTAAAGTGTCTGCTCCTCCAATCCACTGAGCTTAATGCCACTGGGGAGGAATCAGACAACATTCTCTTTTTTTCAAAGAGCTATTTGAGCCTTTTCTTTGAACTATTTCACAGAAGGGTTTTGGGGCAGGGTCTATGTTTATATATATCTATAAATATATAGGTACAGCTTCCAACACAGTGGGGCCCTGCTCCTAATAGGATATTGCTGTGATATAAATATTAAATGAAAACTATCATGCTATTTTTACTTGCAGCAGGTGTCAAGAAAAAAAAAATTTTGATCACGTCACAGAACTTTCTCTCCATGCAACTGCTCCCTCTGCAAGCATCATGTGGCTCCTCACTATACATTAAATGTAATGTTTTCCTGGCTGCTGGTTACACTACTGAATATTTATTTCAAGAGCTGTTAACAGCCTCCGGTCATACTGAGCTGTCTTTATAGAGATAGCTTATTAGTGGTGAGATCTTGCTTGCTGGAAGTTGGGACAGTTCTAATGAGCTGCATGTGCAGCCCTTAGAAGATGGGGCTTGTCTACTGTGTGAGCCTCCACCATTTATGCTAGCAAGCAACTGGGCCAGAATTGTGTTGCTCATAGGGGGATTTTAATGCCCTGTATGCTGTTCTCAGTGCTGCCCACACTTTCTTTCTTGCACTTTTATCTCAAGTCTTGCAAAATCTAGTGTTATTCTTACAGCCCCAATACCTGGATTCATGTGATTACCTGAGAACCTCAGCTTTGTTTAAAAAAAAAAATGAGCAAGTTTCTAGCCCTCGTGGTTATGGAGAAAAGCTTGAAAACATGACTCCTAAAGATTCAGAAAAGAACCCAGCATTTTAAAATATCATGACTTTAGGGACTGACTCATGATTTTTGAACATCTGGGGTTAGCAGTACTGTGTTCTGTATACCTGGATGTTCATAGCTATAAGACAGCCATCTACAGAACTTTGTTTTAAGTGCAGCACCGAAGAATAACAACTTGCACAATGTGTTGCATTTGTACTTTTTCTGGTACTCAAGCATGCTTTCTTGACAGGTGTGTGTCCTATTAACCCTATATTTGCCTTCCCCTGTGGTCCTTGATCCCTGTTGTTGTCGTCATCACAATTTACAATATGTTCCCATGATCACTATCTGCTTCTGTGACACAGTGACTGATTTTGAACACCTGGTGCCTGATTCGCGGGAAGTCTGAAAAGAAGCAGGGTCGGGCAGGCAGCACCAGGTAAGCTGGGGTGGTGGGGGCGCGAGAAGGGCTCCAGGGAGGCGCGGCCTGTTCCCGCCGAGCACGCAGGCCCCAGCAGCTCTGGCCCGGCTTGGCTCCAGCCCGGCCCCCGCGGCGCGGCCTGGCTCTGGCCTGGCTCTGGCCCGGCCCCCGCGGCGCGGCGCGGCTCTGGCCCGGCTCCCACGGCCCGGCCCCCGCAGCCCGGCTCCGGGTCGGACCCAAGCCCGGCAACCCCGGCCGGAGCGCGGCTCGATTCCTGGGGGCGGGACTTGCAGCAAGCCCCGCCCCCAGGAATCGGGCCCTGCTCTTGCTAAAGCCGGCCCTGTACGTATGCCTGACACTCACCTCCGAAAGCAAGTACTCTTCTCTCAGTTAAGTCAGGGAAGAAGGGCTCGCAGAGGGCAGTGGAAGCGCTTCAAAGACATACTGAAAGTACATCTTAAAAAGGGAGGCATCAACCCAACAAACTGGGAGGACTTGGCACGGAACAGAGCACAGTGGCGCCACACCAAACACCAAGCCCCAGCTCACTTTGAGGCGAACAGGCGTGCTCATGAGACAGAGAAGCGACAAAGGAGGAAAGAAAGGGCACAGCAGTCCAGCCAACAACTATGTCTCCTCCAAGATTACACCTATCACTTCTGTGGAAAAATCTGCAGGACACGAATTGGGCTCCTCAGCCACTTAAAAACCCACCAATGAACCCCCTTGGCAGATGACATCCTCACATCGAGGGATAGCTGAAGAAGAAGATATGAAAAATACTTCCAGCTATATATGTAACACACAAAAAGCCTACGTTTGGTCAAAATGTACTGTTTTTAAAAAACTGTGAGCTGGTTTTCAAAACCTCTGAGCATCCATAATTCCAGTTGAAGTCAATGGGAGCTGGGCATGCCCAGTGCTTCTCAAAATGAAGCCATTCATGTATGAAATATCATTGCTAAATCTCAACATCTTGGCTGTTGTCATCCCCTGGCCCTGGCATGTCAGTAGTTATTTTAAGAGCCAAGTAAATAGGGTGACCAGATAGCAACTGTGAAAAAAACAGGACAGGGGGTGGGGGATAATAGGTGCCCATATAAGAAAAAGTCCCCAAAAACGGGACAGCTGGTCACCCTACAAGTAAACAGATAAATAATCTAAAAAGACCTCCAGGAGAATGCAGGAGAAAAAGAAAAAACAGAGGTGATGTCATTACCAAAAATGCAGACATATAGGTTTACCTTGGATTAAGATTCTCAGCTGGTGTAAATTAGAATTGCTCCATTGATGTCAGCTAAGCTACTCTGATTTGCAAGAGCTGAGAATTTGGCCCATTTTTCCCCTTTGGAAATATAAGATGTAATATTTAGGACAGGAAACAAAAAAAATGTTTCTTCAAAGATCTTCCAGTTCATCCCTTTAAAAAATAAAACTTAGTAGGTAATCTTAGCCAAAGTTTTGAAACTTGAACTGGAAAGATACCAACCTCCTTAAAACTGGACTTTTAACATGTCATGGTACAAAGCAACTACACTTAGGCTGGCACACTTTAAAATATTCTAACATTGCTTGTAAAATCAAATATAGCAGTTGGATTTAAAGTTCTTTCTGTTATTACATTTCCAGTCTCTCTCTTTTTAAATTTCTCTGACAGCTAAAGCTTTTTAAAGCTCTGCTTTAAGTGAAAGAAAAGTTGGTCCCAGATGTCACTAATTGGGAACAGGTTAGAGGAGATGTTTAAACAGAGATGCCTGAAGTTACAATTCATCATGTGGGATCTGACAACAGCCTATTTCATTAGAATCTTTCATTTAGTTTTCACCATAACAAGCTTTAACCAGTACCATGCAGAACATGTTAAAGAAAATTTTTAAGAAAGAAAGTTACGCAAAGGTAGGTCTTTTAAAAAGCTGGTAGTGTTTGAAATGTACTATATACAAATTTAATATCTTCTTTTCTATATATAAGATTGGCATATACTTGCACTGAAACACATTAATCAAGGTCTTTTGTTTCCTGATTTCAATTACTCTGTGGCTTAGCTTTTGATGTTTTACTAATCTTTTTAAGACTTTGAAGGAGTTAAAAATCTTTCAGTAGATCATCAGTAAAACATTTTAAGTGCAAAATAATTTTTTAAAACCAAGATTTTTAGTCATTTAGCCTATGATTTAGGCCGGCTTTCGCCGCTGCTGAAGTCAGCAGGAATTTTGCCATTAACTTCAGTGGAGGAAGGATCACACCTACAATATTACAGCTGCATTAAATGGATCAGCACAAACACTTACTGTCCTCTTGTTATAATGTGTTTACCCAGCAAGGTTAAAATATGGCACACTCAATTCTGATTTTAGACAACTCTTATTTCTGTTAAAACAGCAAAAATCTATATTCAGATAATAAGATTAGGGGCCAAATCCTTCCTGCTTTATTCATGCAGGCCTGTTCCAAAGTCCACTAAAGTCAATGGAAAACTCCCATTGAGGTCAGTGGGTACATCAACACTGCCAAAAAAACACACCCACCAACCAACAAAACCTACCTGCAGCAGCAAATCTCAGACCTTGGGTCAACTTACTCAGGTTGACACGATGGGGTTAAAAATTGCATTGTTGATGTTCCTGGAGCAGTGGATCTCAGAGCCTGGGGTTCCAGCCCAAGCAAGAAGATCTACACTGCTATTTTTAGCCCTGTAGCACAAGCCCAGGCTCTGAGACTCACTGTTGTGGGGTTGTTTGTTTTTGTTTTGTTTGTTTTTTGTAGACATACCTAGTGAAGTTTGGATCAAGCCCATGAACAGTTTACTATTTGACTGAGTAAAGCGATCTGGATTTGTGTCCTGATAAAAGTTTTAAGTGAATGTTTACATGGAACATGTTACTTTTCTACAATGTGATGTAACAACAGCAGTGAATACATAAGCTTTGACATACTTCAGATTGCAGTAGTTCAATGGCCTGGTTCTCCATTGCCTTGCATCTCATGTAGTGAGTGACACCAGAGCAAAGCAAAGAAAATAAATCATTAACAAATCAGAACAGTAGTGTTTTATATTTACTTTGCACTGATGCAAAAATGACTACACAAGGTTCAGGGCAATGGACAATCAGGTCCAGTGACTCCTTTATGCTGCAGATCAGAGTAGAAGGGCAAAGCTGTGGTGTTGCTTCCAGTGAAATCTGTGGCAAATCTCTTCTGGACTCCAACAAGAGCAGGATCCAGCCCAAGCTGCATGAAACATTTTACATTTCTTGGGATGGCCTTAGCCGTATTTTGTCCTCCAAAGGAAACGAAAAAGTTATCACCAATTGGAATGCACTCATGAATTACTCATCAGCACTGTGTTTGTTGTAGTTGGCTGCCATTTAAATGTGTGAAAACTCCTCACTGTTATGAGTATGAACACTTCTATGGTAACATATTGAATATTTCATTTAAGAGGTACAGATTGTAGGAGTATTTTAAATAGTAAAACCTAATTTTCTTCCTCAGGGATTAAGTCCTATGGGCTAGATTCTCCACTGGTGTTGATTTAAGTATAACTATGCTGATTTACACCAGTGGAGGATCTGACCCTATATTTATAAATATAGCAGATTGGCATAGCAATTAAAATATTTCCAAAAATACCCCTGGGGAAGGATTCTTTGGGCAAAGGTTCTAAACATCTGCATCATAAACCTAGTATAAAGAGAAACTGGCTGGTTAAAAACCCTAAAACTATTTCCTTAATTACATTTCTGATTACATCATAAAAGTTATATCAAAAGTGAAAGAATTTTCAAAATTTGGTCCACATAAAAATTAAGTGAATTTATTGGGGGTGGGGGGAAAGTTGCTATATTGACAGCCTTGGAGATTGGAGTCCACTACATATCCAACAACTTCTGTATGGTCATTTCCCATAGAAAATTCCAACTTTTTGGCAGAAAACTGAAAATTGGAAACTGGATTTGGAAATGCCATCATCATGCTTCATGGGGATTTTAGTTAGTGCTATTCCAATTCTTCTCTAGGGACTGGTCTCCATGGCCAGACTACCTCTGCTATGATACACCATGGTCTCCCCTTTTGCTGAGATACTCCCATGATGGACTGGGGTCACATAGTCATGGTGCATCAAGGAAGATATAGTTCTTGGGGAGCCTGGCCCATAGAGGAGAAGGTGGCATGAGGCACCCAAACTACAACTCAGATAAGACACCATGGCAGCATTTCTAAATCAAAGTTTGGGAGGGGAGGTTGCCAGAAGTTTGAGATTTACTTTTCAGGTGTTTGGTTTTTTGATAAAAATAAATATCTAAATGTTCCGTAGAAAGTATATACTTCATGGAAAATTTCATTTGGATGAAAACTCAATTTTTGATCAAAGAACAATTTTGATAGACACTTTTTAACCAGCCCTAATGGGAAGTGATAATACAATCTTCCCAATCTGCCCTGCTAACATACCTAAATCTTGACATGGAGACACCCCTTCTAGTAGTGAGAGGATAATTTTCTATGCCCATTTAATCCTTGGCTTCTTTGCCTAGTGTAAATAAGTATGTCAAATGATGCCCACTCCGGTAGTGTTTTCTGTGATGTAGGCAATAGTCCAACAGGAACTGGACTAAGATTATCAACTCAATTGTCATAGGTTATGAAACAGGCTTGAGGGAGTGGGTAGTTTTAAATTTGATGTAATTGTTGCCATTTATTTTATTTGGATGAGAGACAGTGCTAAATTTTCAAAAGTGCCTGTCTAAGTGCCATTTTGGATAGGGACTTAGAAGCCTAAGTCCCTGTGACTTTCAATGAGATAATTTTACACTAAAAGTTGATTGGTTGGCTTCTAGTCAGTTTTATTTTCTAGGTCTCAAGCTCCAGTACAATGCAGGTGGGGTCACAAAGTTGATGGGGAATGTTTAAACCTAAGGGAGTGTGGAAAGGAAACCCAACAGAACTCTTTTTATTAGGGTTGGGTGAAATTGGCAAAAATGGCACGAGAAAGTTTTCACCAATTCATTTCATATCCTCACAATTTCACTTTGTGACATTTCAAGGCCTCAGAATAGTTTTGTGATTGGCTTGCAAAGTCGGCTTTTAGCTCAGAATTGCTTCTCTACAAAAATTTGTGAGGAAAAACAATAGCATCCATCTCTCTACAAGCCACCATTGTCAGAGAAGATGGAGAAGGAGAAAGGAGCACACGCACATCTATAATATCCTGTACTACTTATGCACACAAACACCCAGGTCAGGCTGGGACAGAAGTACCCAGGAACATATGCATTCTGACTCCACCTCATTAAATGGCATGGAGGCCTGTGATTAGTCTTGCTTGCACCCAGGATTCCCTGCCCCATGAAGCCCCAAGACATCAGTACTATAAAGAGGGGGCAGAAGTAGTCAGATTTTTTCTGCTATATTGAAGCAGGCAGTGGCCCAGAATAGGCCAGTCTCCTGTCACTTTACAGCTATTTACACTCAATATAACCAAGCACTGGAGGAAAAGGAGTCGCTGCTGGATAATCGGGAGATGTGACTATTTGAAAGGAGGCCCAGGCCCATCCAGTGGCCAGTGTCCTGCAGCTGGTGATGCAGGTAGCTAGGGACTTCATGAGGACAAAAGCAGATGATCAAAGTACCTCCTCTACTCTACTACTAGTAGTAAACTTCTCTTCTGGATCTACCACCGTTCCTGCCACTATGTGCTCCTCTTCTCCTCCACTAAAGTCCTTAGGGATGCAGCATGTCTGTCCCCTAATGACGAGCCAGATGAAGGAGCATGTGACTTTAATACTGGAATTTTGGGTAGGCAGAGTGACAGAAGGAGTTTGAGGCTGAGGGCATAATGCTTATTTCTGTAAGAACAGATATAATATTGTTATTATGGTGTGGCAGCAGACAAGCTGACCTGTTTTCTACAGGTTCCCACACTATTCTATCCATTACTGGTCCTTGTGATATGCACTTTATGCTTACTAGGGGAATAAAATCCAAACACTGGCATCACTATGATGATGAGAATCTTTCTTACTTGCTTCTGTGATTTTCTTCTGCCAAACCCAGAATGAGAAGACCTTCACTCTGGCCTCTCCACTGAGACTACTCTGGTTTAAATGCCAATAGTGGCAGGAGATTTTGCCCCACTAGCAACAGGACTGAGCTTCTAAGTTCAGTTCTATGGGCTCCACCTGACTACTTTCTGATCAGTTGGAGGAGTGCTTGCCAGGATCTGTCCAGTCCATGATGGAGCAGTGCACAGCAAGGGTTGTGGTGGATTATCCATCACTGGCCGTTTTTTAAACCAAGCGTGTTTATTTTTCTAAAAAGACATGTTCTAGTTCAAACAGGAATTAATTCAGGAGAGTTCTGTGGCCTGTGCTACGCAGGAGGTCAGACTAAGTCATCACAGTGGTTCCTTCTGGCCTTTAATTGATGAAAGAGAAGGCAAGGAAACAGAAGTGGTGCAACATCCTGAAGTAATTTAAATGCATCTTCTACATTTGTTTCTCAGTCAGGTTTTCCAAGGAGAGAAGAAGGACACACCCTACCATGCTGGTCATAAGTGCAATTTCCAGTCATTTCCACAGACTACATTTGGTTCTTATCAAAAGCTGTGCACACAAACACAGCATTCAAATTTGCCATAAAAGGATAAAAAACACCAAGTTAATCCAAAAGTGCTGCAACAACTTTTCAAATATGCATTGCTCCAAAAACATTCATTTGTTAGTTGTCTTAAAATATGAATTTCAGGTAGATTTTACTATCCTATGCCTGCCACTTTATTAATAGCAATTTTACTTAAAATTTTACTAAGCTGACAGAAAGATAAATATAATTGAAAATTTAACACTGCTCGTGCTAGCACGCTAAAAATAATGTGGCCATGGTGGCAGCTTAATCTAGCCACATGAATACAATCCCACCTGACTCACTAGGTATGTATTCAGGCCGCTCCTGCCCCTTCCACTGCTCCCCCACCGCTATTTTTGAGCATCGTAGTTTGATCAGAGTTAGCAAGTCTGTCTACCTTTGCTGGGAAGCACCCTGCCAACTGCAGTGTACACATACCTTGTTTGCTTATGTCAAGTGCTTTTTCTTATTAATATAATTTGTGATGTGGCACACTGTATGTGATTGTTTTGCAGTGTAGTGTATGAAACGTGCCCCAGAGTAATAAGGAACAAAATGATGTGTCATAGAGTCGTGTCAATAGTTTTAACACCTACTTCATTGTTAGAAGCAAAAACCAGACACTGCAGACACCACAGTACATACACAGCCCAGGTGTAGGATGGGCAGTATGTTCTATAGCTCGCAACATTTTCCTCATTCTTTTACGCTTTTGTGTTTTCAGTATCATTATACAGGAGATCTTTATTGACAGACTTTCTAATAAGATAAGTAATATTCTCTGTAAGGCAAGAGTTTTAATAGTGTTATCGACAAACCTGTACCGTACCTACATTTTCTTATCAACTAGCAGCAGTCTTCTTTAGGTGGGAGTCATAGTTAGTAGCCTTAATCTCTAAGTCATATTCAGGTGTGAACTTACCCAGCAGCCTACATATGCCAGCTCAGAAACCCTGCTGATGGGCATTACGTGAAAACCTAGAGGAGGCTCCCTGCCTTGTCCCCATCCCCCAGCTTCCCTTCCCTGTCAACTGAGCCCCCTTCCCGGTCAACTGATCCCCTCCTAAGTAAACTTCCAAAAAGTAAAACTAACATGATATTTGCTGCCATCACATTGTTCATTCTGCTTGTGTATTCTCCTCTTCCCTCACTCTGTTTATGTAGTACTGACGCATTGTTTCCTTGTACTCCCCTGTCTGTCTCCATCGGTTGTCTCTTGGCTTATACTTAGACTGTAAGCTCTTTGGGGCAGGGACTGTCTTTTTCTTCTGTGTTTGTACAGCACCTAACACAATGAGGTCCTGGTCCATGACTGGAGACCCTAGGCACTATGATAATACACATAATAAAACAGAACTGGGATAGTGAATTTTCACTAACCTTCTTTGTTGTACAGTATACTTACTGGCTTGATTTATTGCTCAATGTGTTACTCCAGTTTTACACTAATGTAATGACATTGTTTTCAAAGGTGCTACACTATCATGAAGCTGAACTCATGAAGTTGAGCAAACAAATGATTAATTGCTAACATGGCCTACATCTGAAACTCAGAGTAAAAAAATAAAAACTTTAGAATTCACCATCCTTCTTAAAGCAAGAATTAAAGAAAATGTTATGTGCTGGATCTATGGTGCATGAAATGTTAATCTAATGCATATGTTTTGGGAATGTCCATTTGATCAAAAATTCTGAGATGAAATACTTGTATATATTAATATGAGTCTGGACAACAGTACTTCTCTAGATCTTAAACTGTTTAGAGGATTTTAGAAATGTATGCATTTGAAAACCATATGAACAATTTCTGTTGAGTCTTAGTTGAACAAAAAAAAAAACCCCTCAATTGATTCCTCCAAAAAACACATTCTAAAGGGTTACACAATAAGAACTGGTACTTGGGCCTAAGTGAATTAGCAAATGTAGAGCGTATCATTCCACCTAAGTAAACAGGATACATCTATGTAAACAATCATGTTTCTTGGAAATTTATGATTGTATCAACTGGTTTTTGAAATCTTCATGTTTTACGGTTTTATTCTTACAGAATGAAAGCTTAAGCAGAAAAATAATTTCATGCCATATTGAAAGCAGGTACTATATTTGAATAGAATACTCTTCATATATAACAAAGAGGTTGAATCTCTGCTTTAAGTGCAAAGTCCAACTCAACCTTAACTATGGTGCCATGATCAGTGCCTCCATAATATTGCTTAAAGAGCTCCCTCATTTCCCTAGGACAGAGGTCATAAAAAAGGGGTGGTATTGTAGCAGTATTCCACAATTCCTTCCCTGCAGCCACTTTGCTCCTGGAGATAGTAACTTACTTCTGCATTATACGAGAAATTACTACCCAATGTATGCCACCTCAGCTCTGCTGGCCAGTGCATTCAGAATGCAGGGCCAAGGCCCCATTCTCTGCCCATCCCTGTCCATTCTCTACCCAACTGCTACAATAAGGGAAGAAATAGGCATGCAGCGCCCTTTACTCCTGGCAAGTCAGGAGCCAAAGTTTGGATAGCCTGCCAGGGGTATAAACGCAGAGGGGACTTACTCTCCCTTGTATAGGTGTGCAGCCCAGGTCAGAACCTAGTCCTAAATGTTCACATATGTTTGAGTGAATGGGAAGAGACTTTGTACAGCCATAGCGAATATCCCAAACTGAAGAATTCAGCCTTACTGTTCAGTGAGTGGATTTCTCAAAACAGAAACTTCCATCTTGGGAGTAGCAAAATGCATGGGGCAGCTTGAACTGAAGATGCTAAATCCTCTTCGAGTGGGAGGAATGGGTAAGTCAATATCAATACACTTGGCTTAGTCTAAGGCTTAACAGTGGCATGCTTATTAAGTTAACACTTAACAGGGAAGAACCGGAATCATTTGGAGCTAATGGAGCCATACTGTTTTACACCAGTGGAAGATCTGCCCCGTTATTACATCCATCTGTGAACAATTCCCCCTTGTCCTTGAGCACCCCCTTGTGGCTGCCCTAACATATGGGTTGCCATCCCACATATCCTCTCAGGCCCCTAAGGTCTCCAGAACAAGCTCTCTGGCCTCAGTTATACCCTTTCTTGGGGCCAGTTCATTACAGAAACATAACAGAAGTCCCAAACCATAGTCCACATATCATCCCCAGTGTGTATAGTCCTTAAAATCGCAGGATATCTAGTCCATTGATTTAGCACATACCACTGTCACCGAGCGATGCTCTGGAACTACTCCATATGAAGCCAGTCAGGATTCTGTGGGAGCATGCCTCCTCTCGGAGCATATTGTCAACGGGGCAAGAAGCTTACACAGCTTCAACTTTCCTGGATCTGACCTTGGAGCATTCAGCATCCTCTTCCACACCGTGCACTTCCCGCAGTGAGTCTGCCCAGGCAGGGCTCCTGGGGAAGCCAGAGGGCCCTGCACCCCAACTCCGCAGTCAGATGTGACTCTCAGCCAGCCAGTAAAACAGAAGGTTTATTATTCAACAGGAAGACAGCATAGAACAGAACTTGGTAGCATAGAAATCAGTGACTTTCAGCCAAGTCCATCTTAGGGAGTCCTGGCCAGAAGCCCTGGACTCCCCCTCTTCCAGTCCCCCCCAAGCAGACAACCCAGCTACCGACGACCTGACCTCAGACACCCCCGTTGCTCCTCCTCGTCTCGCTTCCCGGGCAAAGAGTCACCTGGTCCTCACCAGGTTGCTTGCATCCCCCCTCCTGGGTCTCAGGTTATGAAGGGCACCGGTGATAGCATATGTGCAGGCAGCTGCCCCAGAGGTCTCAGTCAAAGTCTCACACCCCTATTCCCACCACCAAGGCATTGGTGCAGCACACAGGGAAAGTGAGCCACACACAGTATTCATGCAAAACAGTAAAAAGCAACAGAGTCCTGTGGCACCTTAAAGACTAACAGATGCATTGGAGCATATGCTTTCGTGGGTGAATGCCCACTTCGTCAGACGCATGTAATGGAAATTTCCAGAGACAGGTACAAAAATGCAGGCAAGAATCAGTCTGGAGATAACTAGGTTAGTTCAATCAGGGAGGGTGAGGCCCTCTTCTAGCAGTTGAGGTATGAACACCAAGGGAGGAGAAACTGCTTTTGTAGTTGGCTAGCCATTCACAGTCTTTGTTTAATCCTGATCTGATGGTGTCAAATTTGCAAATGAACTGAAGCTCAGCGGTTTCTCTTTGAAGTCTGGTCCTGAAGTTTTTTTGCTGTAAGATAGCTACTTTTACATCTGCTATTGTGTGGCCAGGGAGGTTGAAGTGTTCTCCTACAGGTTTTTGTATACTGCCATTCCTAATATCTGACTTGTGTCCATTTATCCGTTTACGTAGGGACTGTCCAGTTTGGCCAATGTACATAGCAGAGGGGGCCCAGGGCAGCGCGGGGGATTAGCGGGGGGCCTGGCGTTGGCAGCAGGAGTTGGGCTGGACCCCCCGCACTCACCGGTGGCAGCGGGAAGCACAGCGGCCTGGCCCCAACCCACTCTGCTCCTCCAGCTCCCAGCCCTGTCGCTTGGGGGAGAGGGCTTGGAGGAAGGGGTCAGGCCTGCCCCTGCACTCACCAGCGGCGGCAGCGGGAAGTGGAGCAACGCGGCTGTGAGCTGGCGGAGTGGAGTGGGCTGGGGTCGGGTCACTCTGCTTCCTGCCGCTGGTGAATGTGGGAGCGGGCACGACCCCTTCTGCCGGCACCAGTACCCCCGCTAATCCCTCAGGGGGAGGGGGCTTGGGAGAAGGGTCAAATGGGGGCGGAGCAGGGAGGCTGGCCGGTGGATGGGGCTGGCCACTGGAGTCAGCACCGCATATGCAGCATTCAGCTGCCTAGGGCACCACGGAATTTGGTACCCCAAATTACATGGTGCGCTACGCAGCTGCGTATTCAACGTATGCCTAAGGACGGCCCTGACTGTGGTGAAAATAGTGTATCAAGCCTTGGTTCAGGATTCACTCCCCCCTTCATACTATTGATTCTTATGGGAAAAGCGATTTCAACTTACAACATTTCGACTTACAATGCAATTCTGAGGAACGAATTGTGTTGTAAGTCCGAGGACGCCCTGTATTAATGTAAAACTCCCTTATTGCAGATTAAGATAACTACTTCTTGTCTTACCTTCAGTGGATATGGAGAACAATTGATCACCATCCTCTGTAACAGCCTATCAGATTTTCCCCTCTGTCTTTTTTTTCCTCAAGATGAAACTTGCCCAGTTTTTTTTTAACCTTTCCTCATAGGTCAGGTTTTCTAAGCTGTTTATCATTTGTGTTGCTCTCCTTGGGACTCGCTCCAGTTTGTTCATATCTTTCTTAAAATGTGGCACCCAAAATTAGACACAATAGTCCACCTGAGGCCTCGTCAATACTGAGTAGCCTGGAACAATTACCTCCTGTGTGTTACATACGATACTCCTGTTAATACACCCCAGAGTAATAATAGCCTTTGTCACAACTGCATCACATTATTGGCTCATGTTCAGTTTGTGAGCTACTATAGCCCCCAGGCCCTTTTCTGCAGTACTATTGCTTAGCCAGTTATTCCCCATTTTGTAGTTGTGCATTTGATTTTTCCTTCATAAGCGTAGTACTTTTCTCTGGTCTTTATTGAATTTCATCTTGTTGATTTCAGATTAAATTCTCCAATTCACCATCGTAATTTTGAATTCTAACCCTGTCCTCCAAACTATTTTAAACCCCTCCCAGCTTAGTGTCATCCACAGATTTTATAAGCACACTCTTCACTATTATCCAAGTCATTAATTAAAATATTGAGGAGTACCAAATCCATGATGGCCCCCTGTGGGACCCCACTAGAAAAGTTCTCCCAGTTTGACAGCAAACCACTGATAACTACTCATTCAGTATTGTTTTTCAACCAGTTGTGCACCCACCTTACTGTAATTTCATCTAGGCCACTTTTCCCTAGTTTACTTATGAGAATGCCACGTGGGACCCAGTCAAAAAAATCACAATATGTTGCATCTACGGCTTCCTCCCATCCACTAGGCCAGTAACCCTGTCAAAGAAGGAAATTAGGTTGGTTTGGTGTGTGGGCTATTACTTATCACCTGGTGCTTACATAATTGATTATTTGATAATTTGTTTCAGTATCTTTCCAGTTATAGAAGTTAGCCTGACTAGTCTGTAATTCCCTGGGTCCTCTTTGTTCCCCTTTTAAAGACAGGTACTATGTTTGCCCTTCTCTGGTCCTCTGGGACTTCACCCATCCTGCATGACATTATGGCATTCCCAATGCAGACAATGCATTTGTAATTGTAGTTTGTTTTTACTAAGATAGTGCCTAGAACCCCCAGTCAGGATTCAGGGCCCCATTACATTAGACACTGTAAACCCAAGTGAAACAAAGACAGTCAATACCCCCTAGAGCTCACAATCCTGAACTATGACAAGATGTCACAGGGGGATAAACAGACAAATAGACAGAGACAGGGTAACAGTAAAGACAGCTGTATTTGCATAAATTAGTTGTCTCCTTGGTCATAGTTGGTCAACACCCTAACCAAATAAGATCTTGACATTTTGATTATAACCGGTGATACATCATTTAACAAAAATCTGCCAAGTAACAAAGTGTATTTTACAGACTGCAAGTAAGTCATTGTTTTTGGGACCATATATTGCAGTCTTGGATGTTAGAGGCAGTTTTTCCACTACCACAAAGCAATCAGTTTCAATGTATTTTGCCTGAATGTAGTCTAGTTTATTACATATCCTTTAAAAAAAATGAGCTGATGCAATAGAAAAGGAGTAAAGAATGTGAACTTCTGATGCGTGTTGCTTATGTCTTTGGGATAATAGCCAGAGTTCAGGCGGCACAGAAGTGTGGAAACCATATGGTACAGGTCACAAACACTCTGAAAATGCTGCTGAGAAAACTACTTGAGACAGCAGGGAGTGTGTTACAGTTACAGCATTCTCACCATATGCTTCATCTGTAGGGATGGGGGTTGGGAGGCGGGAGGAGACACGGTGACAAGCTGGGAATCAGAATGCTAGGGCCTCACACAGAGCCTTGTGAGATGCTGTGAATTTTCAAATTTCTGCCCTTTAATGGGCATAACAGTAGAGGTTGAAATTAAACAGAATTATATAAAAAAAAATAATGATTAGGAAAACATACAGCATAATGTTACAATTTTAAAACAAGCCAATTAGGGGCTAGATTGGGTACCAAGGCACAATGTCTCTATGCTGCCCCAGGAGCAGTCCAGGGAAGGAATTGTGGTTCAAAGGGCCACAAATTTCATCATTGACCCTGCTCTCGTCTATACCAGCAGCAAATTATAACCGTCATGCCAGTGCTAGTCCATTCAGAGAGTGTGGGGCCAACACTATTTCCCACTAGCCAGCTCTGGGGGAAGAGTAACTGGGTGTACATCATCCCTTACCACTGCACATCTGGACCTAAGCACTGGGCAGCCCATGCAGGGCATAAAGTGTGGAGAAGAAGGAAAGGTGGGGGGGATTACTACCTCTTACACCACTACATGAGCCCACACTCCAAGCTACATTCTAGCCCTCTATTAGCAGTTTCAACCAGGCTTCTAACCCAGCCCTGTTTGTATTTAAATCAATCCATATGGAACTATAACTCAGCTGCCCATGTCCTCCTAATTGCGGGATAGTGACCTGTAATTTGGGGAGGAGGGGTCATTTTAAGGCAGTTAAGGTCTTTCCCTCAAGATGGAAGAATCTGCAGTAAGGGATGTTTAAAATCTCCCTTCTGGGTGAGGTTTTTCCACCTATCTTTCCCCAGCCCTCCCTCACTAAAATTAGGGTGACCATACTTGCTGAATATGGGACACCTGATAAAATTACTCGTATTCAAGCAAGTTCAATGGCAATCAATCAGAATTATGCAGCACAAACTTCCAAATTAACCTCAAGTTGACTGAGCTCCTCTTAAAAAGAAATACTGAGTAGTTGGATTCTTTTTATTTACCTTCTTATCTTTAAGGCTTTAGGGTTCACACAGGGAGAGGTGACACACACACACACACACCTCTCACATGGGAGGGGATGACCGACCCGACCCTCCCTGCCAGGTGCTCTCCACTCTCCATAACTGGCTAGGCCTCCGGAACGGACCCGCCTCTCCTGATACCTGGCGCCTCGTCTTCTCGAGGCAACACATGGGGGGGGGGGAAAAACACTGGGGCACATGCCCCTTCTCCCCAGATTTCTGCCAGGGTTCACACCAGAATATGGCCAGCAGCCTTTTGGCGCTGTGCGGCAGGGCTGCCCAGAGGATTCAGGGGGCCTGGGGCAAAGCAATTTTGGGGGCCCCTTCCATAAAAAAAAGTTGCAATACATAGAATACTGTATTCTCATGGGGGCCCCTGTGGGGCCCTGGGAAAAATAAACATTTAAAAACCTTCCATATCTCAGCACAAACCCAGTTTTGAGAAAACTTCTTTTCAAGTCACCTTTACAAGGTATCACTGGTTCTCAGCATCAGCTAGTGCTAAAAGGCACTAAAGCTCATTAAAAGGGTTGGACAAATATTTTCTGTCAAAACTTTTTTTGGATCGAAAACTAGGGGTTTTTAAAAATTGAAAAGCTGAAATTAGTCTGCCAAAACCTGAACATGATTTGGGGTTTCAGAAGTGTGTGGCCAAATATTTGCTGCTTGCTGTGTTTGATTGTTTAAACAAACAATAAAAAAATCCAAAACATTTGAACCACCTCAGCTTGTGACCAAACACCTGAGCCCATCCAATCAGAGATTTTTCCAGGTTTCTGATATTCTGCTGGCTTCCTTGACTCATATCTGTCTCCATAACTTTGGGTTCATTTAGGTTAGAACATAAGAACAGCCATACTGGGTCAGACCAAAAGTCCATCCAGCCCAGTATCCTGTCTACCGACAGTGGCCAATGCCAAGTACTCCAGAGGGAGTGAACCTAACAGGTAATGATCAAGTGATCTCTCTCCTGCCATCCATCTCCTCCCTCTGACAAACAGAGGCTAGGGACACCATTCCTTACCCATCCTGGCAAATAGCCATTAATGGACTTAACCTCCATGAATTTATCTGTTTCCTAGAGACTGGCTCCATGGGGTCCCTCACAAACTGGGGACGGTTACTGTGGGTTTGTCTTTAGTATAGACTATGTACATACTCCATGAACTGAGCATTTGAGCTTATTCCAGAAGCTGGGATGAGCCTATGTTGTGAAAACTGAAATGCTCAAAATAGCACATGCCTGTGAATGGACACAGGGTGCTAAAATTAAATTAACCCAGGGGTTCTCAAACTGGGGGTTGGGACCCCTCAGGGGGTCATGAGGTTATTACTAGGAGTCGCAAGCTGTCAGCCTCCACCTCAAACCCTGCTTTGCCTCCAGCATTTATAATGGTGTTAAATATATTAAAAAGTGTTTTTAATTTATAAGGGGGGGGGGTTGCACTCAGAGGTTTGCTATGTGGAAGGGGTCACCAGTACAAAAGTTTGAGAACCACTGAATTAACCCCTCTGGAGCCTCGGGGAATGCGGGGGGAAGTCTCCCTTGGTAGGGTTGGGAAGGAGATAGGTGGTGTAGATATTGCTCTTCTCATGTGATCCCTCCCCCACGGATCTCTTTGCTCTATCACTGTTAAACTAAAGCGGCTAATTTTAAATGAAGCTACCCTCCCCTGACATGAATCTCCCTATGGTACTGAAATTAAATGTAGGGAAAAGGGAAAAGATAACAGCTTGGCTCTTGGTGTTAAATAGTTGTCTGCAAGCCTCAAACTGCTGAATGAGCTTTAGGGTAGGGAAGGCTGTGCCTCCCCAAACAGCCTGCTCCTGCCCCCTATCCGACCCCCATCCACTTCCTGCCCCCCCCAGAATCCCGACCCATCCTGCTCCTTGTCCCCTGACCGCCCCCCCGAGACTCCCCCTACCAACCCCCCTGCTCCCTGTCCCCTATCCACCCACCCCTGCCGAGTCCTGTGAGACCCCCAAATGCTCACAGCCCTGCCCCCTTATCACGCAGCTCTGAGCGGGGGGAGCTCAGGCCCCGCCGGAGGCACGTGGCTGCAGCGCTGTCCAGGGACGCTCCTGGACGCGCGCACTGAGGTGCCAGGGGGATGGGGGATGGCAGGGGTGGGGGCCCCTGCGGGGCCCGGGGCAAATTGCCCCACTTGCCCCCCCTCCCCCCCGGGCGGCCCTGCTGTGCGGGAGAGAAGGGACAGGAGCTGCTTCCAGCTGCAGTAGGGTGGGGGGGTGAAGGAGGGATGACCTGGCCCGTATCTTCCCCTCCCTCGCCCTACTCCTCTGTGGCTGGAAGCAGCTTGTCCCTTCCCCTGCCTGCACAGTGTAGAAAGGCAGCTAACACCTCCAGACTGCCTCCTGTCCCCTGGCTACAGTGCAGGCAGAAAGGGGTTAAGCCCTAAGGATGCATTGTGCACCAGGGCCCAGGGAACCTGACTGCAGGTACTTCCGCAAACAAGCCAGAGAGGTGGCTCAGCAGGGGAAGGTGCCCAGGGAACAGAGCATCCCCGCACTCCCTGGGGGCAGGACCCAGGGCTGGGGTGTGTATGAATAGGGTGCTAAGCCCCTGCCTGGGGGGCTTTTGAGGAGCCTACAGGTTTGGGGTGTGAACAGGCTGGAAATTGCTTTCCCCCCACCACCACTCCAGAGCTTAGCTGAGGGGCAGAGACGCTTCCCCGTGCCAGTGCTGTGCAGGGCTTTGGCACATGCAGGACTTGGCTCCTCCTGGCCAGCACCTCGGGCTGGAGGGTCTTGGGCTTTCTCGGGGTGCCGGCCCAGCCAGAGACAGTGGGGGAAGGAAAGATCCTGCTGGTCAGGCCGTTGGTGAGCTGAGCACTCCGACCAGGGGCTGGTTCTCCGCACAGCGTTGCGAGTAGGACTCACCCCACCGGTGAGGATATGGAGGAGCAACAGGGCTAGGCTGGGGGGAGGGGCAAAGCAGGGAGAAGACACCAAGAGGGGAAGCATGTAAAGGGTCGATGGGTGGGCAGCAGAGGTGACATGTAACCGACTGCCACCTGACGCCACCTGACACCTGCCCGCACTCACCAACCACCACAACTCACAACCTGTACCAGCCGGAAACGGGACAGGGGGCGAGCCCTGCTGGCCAAGACCCGGCACACAGCAGGTGCTATGCTGATAAACCAGCAGGGGGAGCTGCCGGCCCCACACGCTTCATCTTCACCCTGCCACCACCTTGCGCACCCACCCCCATTGTCAGCTATTGAACCCCCCCCCCACTCACCTCTGGTGGGCGCGCGGCAGGCGAGCAGAACCCACCACTACCGATGTGTGGGGGGAGAGACAGAAAATACAGGACAATTTGCCTGTTTTTAAGGAAAAGTCAGGACACCTGCAGGAGGGCTTAAATACAGGACCATCCCTTTAAAAACAGGACGTTTGGTCACCCTAACTAAAATGATTCCAGCAGCTGGAGAGGAGGAGCCTGTGTGATGGACAAGGCCTAGCACGGAGGAGAGCAGAAATGAGTCATACTGGGGTGGCAGTATTTACCTCCTGATAGACAGTACTAAGGTGGTGCGGGAGTGGGGGGGGGAAAGAGGAGGGAGAGATCAATCTCCTCCTTAACTTGTGAAGATATGTCTGAAGGGCAATTTCTTTGCCTTTGCAATGTATCACATAGCATGAAATGTGTGAGTTTCCAAAAGGAGGAGAACTGTCCCTGAAATGGTTTTATCCCCCATCCACCCAGCCCCTGGAACAGTATTCAATTCAAACACTGTAGCCAACACCATTAGAAAAAGTCCATGCACTACTCTAGAGAAAATTTTAAAAACTGAACCCATATGTAAGCAATCATGAGTAGCTAACTAAATAATGACAAATGCTTTCTACCTTGAACTGCTGGTCACCCGAACACACTTGGGTCCTGCTACAACTTACAAAGCTGCAGAAAGGTAACAGCAGAAAATAGAATAGGTTTGATGTATTCACTGTTTCACCAAATTTGCAGAACATTTTTACCATTGTGTGCGCTGCACTTTCTTTTATTCAGTTTCTCTCCCCTTCGCTCCATGTGTCTCTTCAGAGATTACTTACACCAACCACTTCACAGCGGTTGTCTTTTGCACTCAGCCTTCCTAATGATTTCCAGTTGGACTAGTCAAACCTTATAATCCAAGCAAAAACATCTCCTTAAAGGGCAAACACTGAAAGGCCACTTCCCACTCTCCTCCACAGAAAGAGGCAGAGATTGAGACAAAAAAAAGAGAAAAGCGGGGGGGGGGGGGGGGGGAGAAAGAGAGAGAGAGGTAATGACAATTGAGATTGAACACGAGACCTGTCCCTTTATCTAAAATTTAGATTCTAAATTAAAGAAAACCCTCAAAACCTCATTGTTAGGAAATTCTTTGACATTCTCCTTCATTTTGCAGATAACTTCACATGTTCCAGTGCTAGAGACCAACTCAATAGGCAGGGACTGGGCTGCTAGAGGGGCATAGCCAAACCTACCTCTAAGATTCTCAGAAATACAACACTACACATTTGGGGCTGTTTTACACCAGACAGAATGCACCATTTCACTTGCTGTCCAATGAATTCTGTCAGCTGTGTAGGTCAGAATGGTCTAAAGTTTTCTTTTGAGAGTCAGTTTGGGAATAAATGATTACTGGTAAGAGGTGGTGAATGGGAATGTGCCACTGGTAGATATTCATTATAATAGTGCCCATTATACAAGGTACTTACTACCACTATTGCTAAAAGTAAACACTCAAAACTGGACTCTGTCATGAAGCCTGAGTAAACAAGCTGTGTGCAAAGAACCTACCAAGCTGTGTGCAAAGAGGAATGGAATCCTCCCTCACTACCCGGCACCAGGCTCCATGGCCACTTCTACAGTTGTGGGCAAGATTGTGGTTCGAGCACTCTTCCTATGAAGGGAATTTGGTCAGTGGATCCACATAATAGTAGATTCATTCCCCATATCTCCGCCCAGCCTACAATATCCCAGCCAAACCACTATGGAGAAAGCACTTCACCACAGTGACTGAGGGCATGGAACCCCCCCTCTATGACCTTTCCACAACCTGCCTTGCCCACCCAGCAGAACTGCCTCAGTTTCAGTGTATCTGGGGCCTTCTAGAAAGATATTGGTTATGTTGCTCCTGCGAGTAGCAAAAAAGGACATTGTTGTGAGGCTATGGAAAAACCTAGCTTCACATACTCACAATGTGCCTTAAGATTGATCCGTTATAGAAATGGAATTGATAACTATGCTCACAAACAAAATTGGACAAGTTCCTTAATCTCTGGAACCCTATTATCTCTCTGTTATCTGAAGAAATGTCTAATATCAGGTTAAGACAAAGCAAAATTTTACTCTATCCAGGTTCTTCCTTCTCTGGTAGAAATTACTTCATCATTGTATGGGTTTTCACTTTACAGTATTCATTTTGCCTGATTTTCTTTTTTCTTTCATTCATTTTGCTCTAGCTCTTTCCTTTCACACCTTTTCTCTTTTATTTTCTCCTGTCCCCTTCCCTCCTCTGACCTCTGTGTAGCTCAAAAGCTTGTCTCTTTCACCAACAGAAGTTGGTCCAATAAGAGAGATTACCTCACCACCACCCCACTCTCTAATATCCTGGGACCAACTTGGCTACAGCAACTCTAAACAAACTCGAAACAAAAGGTCATTTAATTGTGTCACAGTTCCCAAGGTAACTGCATCTCTGACCCCTTTGTGGCCTCCTTGAGGGCATCCCCACTCAGATCTCAGGGCTCAATCAATTACCTTACTTGGTGCAGGAACTCATGATCCTCTCCCACTAGGCTGAGAAATTAGGCTGCTATTCCTCCTGCCCTTTGCTGTGGTCATGTTAGCAAGTTTGAAATTTCTTCAGCACTTGTGGTCTTGTTATCTCCCAGGACCTATGACAGGGTTTATCAGTCACCAGCCAGCTTTTACAAAGCAAAGCAATTATGTAGAACAAAAGCACTACAGAGAGAATGGCTTGAAAATAAACAACAAATTTATGCCTGTTTTACAAGGTGTCAGTCATCTTCCACAGAGATCCTGGTAGGTGTCAAAGTCCTTCAAACCAAGGGTTTGTCCCATCTGGTTACAATTTCAGGACAGTTCTTGTTTACAGTGAGTGGGACCCCACCTCCAAAACACATGGACCACTTTATATACCCTCAGTTGCTTGTCTGCAGGGCCCCCCCAAACCTGGTCAAGACCAGAATGCAATTCCCTTCAAGGTGGTACTTCCTTCTGCACATTTGTTAATCTGTCTAGAGATTTGCAGTAATTGCCTCCTTGTAATATTAGTTCCTAGTAGTTCATCCTTGCTAGTGACTTCCCCTTAGTCACTGCATTTTTTGTCTTATTTCAAGAACGGAATTAACCCCTTTCACAACTGGTGAGTAACAACACAAAGTGAAAGGGGAAATGGAGTCACACATTCTTTCATAAAATGAAATCAGACATTTCCCAGTTCTCCACAAATTGTTTCCTCATTTAGCCTGAATAGAAAGTGGCTTTTATGCTCACCAGCTTCAACAAGGTGTCTCCCATCCCCAGCATAACAATAACTTTGACAACAGCATTAAAACCAGTTACCTAGAGCTTCATCTGCTGAGGTACCTTATGTTTGTCATTCTCTAGCAGAGGAGGCAGCCAAAATGCGTGTGTCATGCAGTTAACCTTTGGAGCATCTTATTCTGTGGATTTCAATTGTGAATTAGCAAATGTGGAGATAAAGGCTCACCCCACTCCCAATGTGTGTTAGATTAGATCTCTTGCCCATTCCAAGTGGGCCCTGGCTATGTTTCAGGCCACTTCTTTCTCTGTGCATTGTCTTCACAATTGAAATCATACTTGCACTAGTTTAGTCATTTATGCTTGTGCAATGTAGGAGTAAAATACTTCCAAATCACAATGGTAGCATTTTACATTCACTTTGCACAAGTATAAATGACTACACAGCGAACAAGAAAGTGGAGAACAAGGGGTATTGGAGTGGGGAGGTGCTAACCTCTAGAATTCACTTCCCCCATTGGTCTGATATAGCCTGAATGTGCTGTGCTTAAGGAACTCATCTCCTCACTGAGGCTCTTGCTTGAGGGAGATAAAGGAGTAGGATGGGGAAAGGGTGTGACTGTAGATGAGTAGTATGTAGATGTTTGACATACGTCAGCTAGTTTCTTAGAACATTTTTGCTTGTATATTGTACAACCTCTTAGAGGTCTGGCAATAGAAACTTTTTATATATTAAAAATACATAGTATGTCATGAATAGGTGAAAAGGACTGAGGCATTTCATTCATTGTTAAAAAGTGTTTTTAAAAAAAATAAACTTCAAACATTATGTTTAACTTTTCCTCATTGGAAAGTTACAATGTTATTAATTCACCCATGTTGAATATCTTCATAAAGATAACTTTTGTATAGTACTGTTCAAAGGTCTTGAGGTTTACACACTGTACAAAAGGAGTAATCATCTTAAGACAGGGAATCCTTGTAGGAATATAGAATATGAAAGGAAATTTCTTAGTTATGTCCCGTGAAGCCCCATGTAATCTATTGCACTATATAAATATTTTATAATCAAATTGTATTAACATGTTTATGTAAAAAAAAAGCTGTAACAGGGTGTCCATTTGTGTAAGCAGCAGAAGGTCATGTAAGGCATCCTGGTAACGTGTTGCTCATTAATGAAGAAAAGCCTCGGAATTTCAGCTAAGGAATTTCCTTTGGTATCTGCTCTTTCCTTAGCTGTAGAATGAATGTGAGGGATCACTAAAATCGTGCACACACACACACAGAATACTGACTACTCACTAAGAGAAATATAGGGCTTGATCCAATTCCAATGGAATCAATGAAGATACTCTCATTGAATCCAATAGGAGTTGGATTGGGCATTTAATCATTTAAATCCAAGACTATAAATATTATCTATGTTCAGATCACAACTATTTAAGGATTCCAGAAAAGAAAGACAGAGGTTTAATTCGATAATTAAATAGATATCTATGCTGTATAAAATATGCAATTAGTATTAATATACATTTCTTTCTCAACAGGTTATTGGAGAGTATAGCTTTAATTTAGAAACACAGCCATGCTTAGATCTTGATTTTCCATGGAACATAGGGGTAAAAACACAACAACAAAAACTGCCAATGGTATCTAATTTGCACACAACATATTAAATGCCTTGGACTTCAGTGTTCAAATTTCTCTCCCCTACACACAATATTAATTCAACTTACAGCTTGACATTCCCATCAAGCGAGACAATCAGAATTTGATTTGATTCAGTGCCCTAAAACCTGACATCCTAACATTAATACTATTATCATGGCTCCATTTTTATGATAAATAACAGCTTCTAGACACAACACTAGCATTTTGTTTGCATCAACTCCCTTTCTCCTGAATCTGAGCAGCATTATGAGACCATACATTCTCTGTTTAATGTGACTTGCCAAGAATGTGAACACCATTTGGGCTACAAGCTTAGTTACATCAGCGCTGAGGCATGAAATAATTTTCCCATTTACTTAAAAAAATTGGAAGTTATATAGGGCTTTCTAGATTAATTTTAACGACTGTTTATAGTTAGTAGGTTTGAGTTTCAATAACTTATATTTCATAATGGATAAATTAGGAAGTCTTCAGCCCCTGGAGATATCAAACTAATTCATGTGGAAGATAGTTGCTGACCATACAACAATTCTCCTGTTTGTCCTGGAGAAAGACACTAAAATGTAATTAGGTCACTAGTGTTGCTGGCCATTAGAAATGATAGAAACATAGGATCTGCATACTGGATCAGACTAATAGTCCATCCACTCTAGTATCCTGTCTCTGACAGTGACCTGTGCCAGATGTTTCAGAGGAAGGCACAAGAAACTGCATAGAAGACATTTATGGAATAACTTGCCCATAGTGGAAATTTATTTCATTCCTCAGTCTGTTAGGTCCTGATCCAGCAATGCACTTAAGCACATGCTAAACTTCATGCTGGAGTGGTTCCATTGTCTTGATATGAACTACACATTCTGACTTGCTTAAGTAGTTTACTGGATTGGGGACTTAGTGATTGGCTTGTGCCCTTAAACATGGCTGGTTATATACTTTCTAGTTTTTTAATCCTATCAAATATATCCCTCTATAGTCTCATCAATCATATAAACAGACAACAGTGTAAAAACAAGCTTATGCTCTGGATCTCCATGCTACCTTGTAGCAATAAGTTCCACAGCTAATTAAATATTGTGTAAAAAAAGTTTTTTGTTTTAAATTTTTCCTTAATCATAGCATTAAATCTTGACTCCAACAGATCTCATTAGCCAGCCCATTACATGAAACCAGAAGAGATTTTTACTCCAGTCAGATCTTTACCCAGAAAGTTGTTTGTTACAGTTGCTAAAATACTTTGTTGTGACAATTACTTCTAGTGGAGGTAAAATCAGCAATCCAAACATCAAATCCTCCAGAGCAGCTGAAATCTAAACAAGCAAACATATTGAATCATATGAACTAACAGTACTCTTGCTGCAATTGAATAAATGGCCAGAGAGGTCTGCCGCACTTTTATATGTGCGCTTGAAATTCAGGAACAGACAGTGACCAGTACACAAATAACATAATATCAAATGAGATTAATAACCAGCTGCATCAAATGGTAAAATAATAAAAAACAGAAGAACTGGAAATAAGTTATTTGTTATTAGAGAGACAAGGTGGGTGTGGTAATAGCTTTTATTGGACTGACTGCTGTTGGTGAAAGAGACAAGCTTTTGAGCTACACAGAGATCTTCTTCAGGTCATGTTAATCACCCCTGGTAAATTGTCACCAGTCTCTAATTTAATTCTAATAAATAAAATAAAAGTTTTCACTAAAGTCCATCTTTTGTATGATATAGGGAAAAGAAACTGTCTCACTGTGCTTAAAGGATAGAAAAAAAGATCACATGCTATCTTTTTCTAAAGCCCTGCTGTATTGAGCTTTAGATTAGCAACTACAGGGTATATCTCCACTGCTTGTTTTATTTGACAGAAATAGAAAGAATATTGCTTTTGCATAAGTCTTGTTCCCAGGAGGCTTAAATCTATAACTTTTTGTTTATGAACATTTTGAATTCCTTCTTTATTTCCAATTGAGGCTTTTCCTCATTCACTCAGATTTATTTCCTCATAACCTGCTTTATATCATAGCACTGAAGCATAGGCCTAGAGAAATCAAATTAAAAACCAACTTTCTCTTCCAGATTTAATGTAACACATTGCTTCTTTTTATCCCCTATGAGGATGCAGAACCCATTCTTCCTCATGATGTATAAAAATTGCATTTTTAAAACCAAGAACTGATTTTATCAACAACTTTAGGTGGGGGGGGGGGAAGCAAAACTGTGCATAATTCAAAAAGCTGCTCTGTTCATATGCGTGAAAGGGCCTGATGACAGTGAGATGAATTATTTGTAATGCATAATTTATTCAAGGCTAAAAGTAATTTGGAATTTATGCCCATGCGTGGGTGCATAAACCTCCCCTTACATCCCTACCCAGATTAGCTGGGTTGGACATCATGGGTAGAGTCCCTGCTTCAATAGTGGCCTTGGGGAAGACGAGCGCCCCGGCATGAATCTTGACTTGTTTGCGGTCTCCCATGTTTGCAGGGGGGAGCTACACTTGACTAGCCTGGGCAAGGGGGATCGGTGCCGGGAGGGGTCCAGCCAGCAGAGCACTGCGCACCGAGGCTGATGTGCTGGGTGCCAAGTCGGAAGGTGGCTCCGCTGCAGGGCACAGGGCAGCCTCCATCAGCAGGGCTTTCAAGCGTATATCCTGGTCCTTGGGAGTGTGCAGTCTGAATCTCTTACAAATCCAGTACCTCTCTTTAGCATGCGCCTCTTCCAGACATGCCCCGTCCCTGGGATTAAATTCCCGATGAGACCTCAACTAACACTAGACTAACTAATTGACTATAACTATTTACAGGTAGAACTGTGAGAGTCCAGAACAGAGAATCAAAGGGAGATTGCAAGAGCAAGGAGTGTTCAGCAGCCATCACGGGTGATAAGAAGGAACTGAAAGGGTGCAGGGCCAGCAGCGCCCCATATACCAGCTCATGAGCATGGGACTCCAGAGGGCACCAGAGCCAGCCTTATGGATGTCACTAAGGGAAAAATCTCTGGCAGCCATGCACATGGGCACGCACATACCTAACATGGAATCGACATGAGCAAGCACTCGAAGAAACTCCATTCTATAAAAACATGAATTGTCACATTTTTGCTGACATGTTGCAGTTTGTTGGTTATTTGGATCTGTCTGTATATTTTATCTGACAAAAATATACTAGTCATTTGCACAAAAGAAAAAATTTAGAAAGGGATAAAGATTTCATACTATTGCTATTATAAACACCTGTTTTATCTATCAATTAGTATTATTTTAATAGGACCTAGATTATGCTATGGCTTTCACAGGAAACAAAGAAAGGCATTGTGTCCCCAATCCTGCAATGGTATTTGTGCCGAAGGATACCGACATTCATAAATATTATCATTCCCCCATTGATACTGTAATTCAAAGTAAATATTTTCTTAATTCTAATTTTATGTCCTAGGTCATAGAACTTCTAGTTCTCAGATCTGGAAAGAATAGGAGTTTAGATCCTATCCTCTTTGTTTTGTTTTGAAATTTATTTGCCTACAACGTTTTGTCTCAACCACCTGATTTGGACAATTTTCTCTTCTCTCCCTTTACTTTATATAAAGTGTACACACTGAAGCCCATATATAAAATATAGGGAGAAAAACAAAACAATAGACTGCATGAAATTCTGGCTCCACTGAAGGCAATGGCAAAACTCCCATGAACATCAACGGGGTCAGGAAGAGTTCACCCATTATATCCCACTAGTAGCTGAAATCCCGTGCTGTTGCATGGATTTGGCAGTTGGGCCAAGTAATACACCACCTGTGCAGATTCCCTCATACAAAAAGTGAAACTATTGCATGCAAATTCACTACAGAGTGAAGGTGGGGATTGGTTGTGTTACCTCTGATATCACAATGGTCTTGGACTCTTGGCATGGCATAGATACATGCCTTACTGTAGCTGTACACTGCATGGGTATAATTCTTAAAGTCAAAATGGCTGAGAACTTAAAACTTGAACAGTAACAGACCACGAAACCCAGTGATGGTTGAACCTGCTGATATTCTAAACAAAAGCTCTCAACAATGCTTGTAGCTGTTCCATTGCATCACACCAACTCAGACATTATAGGCTTCAGAGTGACAAATCCGGAATCTTATTACTTAGATTATACACATACACACAGAACTGGACCTCATTTATTATTAACTATTATTATTTGTATTATCATAGCACCTTGGAGCCTCAGTCACAGATGAGGACCCATTTGTGCTAGGTGCTGTACAAACAGAACAAAAAGACAACCCATGCCCCCAAAAGCTTACAACCTAAGACAAGAGACAGCAGAGGTGTACAGACAGCCCAGCAGGGAGTGCAAGGAAACAATGAGTCAGTATTGGTCAGCAGGATAAGCAGTGGTCTCACCACACCAATGGCATAACTATTGGCACAGTTTTTGTAGGAGTCATGGCAAAGGAGAGTTTTAAATCTGGTTAACTAAGATTTGATTATTGAGAAGATCTGTGGAACTCTGCTTAAAGGGGTTTCATAGCAGAAAGGAGCACTTCTCTAACTATACAGCTCCACTAGAGTCTTCCAAGAGCTATTTCTATATCTGAGGCTCACAAGATTTCAGACCTCAAACCTGTCACTGCTTCAGGACTGAATACTAATCACCCAGCAGCAGTGTAGATTTGGGAGGTGGGGGTGGGTGTAGTTCCTTTCACATATGGGAGAAAGAATAGAACACTTCTCTGGCAGATTGATTTTAAAAGAAAATGGTGTCTGTCTGAAGATGACCAGAAGCTTGAAATGGTAGAACTAGTTCCACTGGAGATTACCTGCTTTTTGTCCATTGAGCAAAGTAATCAAAAGTAAATGGCAATTTTCATATGGGTGTGCAGTTTTTCAAATGCATAGCATCACCGTCACACACAGTAACTTCTGATGTCAAATTGTCCACAAATTTAAGGATATTTTCATCCTTCTTTCTTGTTAGGATGCTCATAATCCTGATGCTACAGCAATGTTGTTGGTTTTTCAGGCATTCGAACCATCTTTCAGCTGCTGCATAACTTTAAAGTTCTTGAATACCTCATTATTTTAGTTCAAACTATGCCATTTAATCAAGTGATCTGAAGTAACCTCTAAATCACTTTGATGGAAAATAGTCATAGAAAATTTAATAAAGCACATACTTTATTAGATTATATCTTTAAGGCTGGAATATTAATGGATCACACATAACTAGTAATAATGTCTTCTTTTTCTAACACAGATTTCAGGCACTGCCATGGTTCTTAATACCTTGTCAGACAAAACCAGAGCACATATTAGAATGAGTGCTGTTTTGTTTCAAGTATTAGCAGAGCAGAAGTATCTGGGACCTTGCTAATCTTTTCATCCTTTTGTATCATTGCAAAAATGGCATAATCACACTGGATCATATATTATTACAACAGAATTATTTAAAAGCAAACCTTATCCATCATTTGTAAGGATAAAAGGCAGATAAAAATTTTATGTTGTGTTAAGTAAATTGTGTAATTTTTACTATGACGTCTACTGACTTTTGTTTATTTTTTTGTGGTTTCTTCTGCAGACAGGATTTTTGTGGTTTTGTCTATGAAGAATTAGGATTGCTAATAGGAAGCTACAGGAATTAGATTTCTCAGTAAGAGTTCATTATAATTTCTACCAAGCAGCATCTTGTTTTGTGATCTAGAGCAGATATGGCAAAGACAATTATAACTGTGGCCCCCCTGGTTCCACTTGTGAGTACAGTAACACATGTGCATAAACGACTGTAGGATCAGGGCCAATACTTTTTAGTATGTGTCACAGGGTGCTCTACTTACTGCAGGACAGCACCTCCCCTGGTGGTTCTGGGGATTAGCTCTGCAAGGCAAGCACCCCTTCCTGCAGTTGCACTCCATCTCTCTGTAGCCCCCTTCTTGATCCAGGAGCTGCTGTGACCTCTTCATGACACAGCCCTCTTTCCAGGTCACTCAGCGGTATCCCCTTCCAGGGTAGTCTTTCAAAGTCTCTTGCCACAAAAAGCATCAGGCAGTCCTCACGCCCACTGCCTGGACGAAGTCCCTCCAACAGTGACTCAGGCAGTCTTCCTGTTCACTGCCTGTAACACCACCACTCTGCAGAGGTTGGTAGGGGAACCCATGCCCACCTCTACTCCGTGTTCCAGTTCAGGCCCTGTTGTGAACAGTTAAGGTCTGCATCGACACCACCTTACTGCTCTCACACCAGACTCCTTCTGACCTTGTTCCTTTCCCCCTTCCTTTCTCCCGTATCTCAGGGAGTGGGGACTGCAGGCTTCCTCCCTGCCTCCTTCCCATAGTAGTTCCAGACTCCTAGCTTTATAGAAGCTCTGCCTGTTCCCTCACAGGTGAGTTTCCTTTTAATTAGCTTCCTCCAGTCTAGATCTCCCCTCTTTACAGCATAACTGGCTGATTGGGACCAGTTGGCCTAATTGCACTTTTGCAGTGTAGGGAGTATGCCAGTTAATTTTCAGGACTGAACTATTTCTTCCTATGTATAAACCTTTGTGGCTGTATTCAGATTGATTGGCTATAGGTGGTTATGGCTGAGCACAACTTATCACGGCTGCTCTTTGAGAAAAGGAAAAAGAAAATGAGAAAAAGTTGTGGTAACCCTATTTTTTGTGTGCAGGGTGAGAAATTCTATTATTTTGTCCAATCAACTCTCTAGTTCAATCAATGATCTATATACAATTCTGGAGTTGTCTGCAGTTTACTATTGTGTTTTGGGTAACCAACAGGATACATCTGTGAAGTGCTTGGAAACAGACTCCGCACACTTTTCCTTTTTTTAATTAGGGCAAAAAGATAGTCAATAAAACTAGACTTTTTTCTATTATTAGAAAAATAAGACTATTAAGCTACATCAAAAAAGCTTGAAAGAAAATTAGTAAGGATCAAAGACATCTGCCAATGCAGTGCAGTTCCATCTGATATGTCTAGTGATAACTTTAGAAGAGGTGATTGCATCTGTAGGTAAATTTTTGAATTAATAAAAATTCTCTGTGTAAATTCTTTAAAAATTATTAAAGGACTGACATGTCGAACATACACAGAAGAGTTGGTGCCAGCTACAAAAACTTGAGAACAAACTGTAAGTGATAATAATGCAGCTACCAAACTTATCTTAATGCATAAACAATAATAGCAACTTAAACTTAAATGCTGAATAAAATTAAACCTACATTAAGGCCTGCGCATCCAATAGGCAACCTCCTGTTGTAAGTGACCACATAAAGCATTCCTAGGGCTTCCATTATATTTTTCAGTCTTTAATTGAAAAACAACTCTACTAGGTAGTCAATTTTTGCTAGTACTTTGTGTTGTCACAGAAGACCTATTTCACTCTATTAATATTTGTATTGTGCCACTGTTACCGGAAGATTTGAATCCAATTATACTATACCAATGATGTCGCATTTAATTTAAAACCTTAATTGTTAATTTATCTAAATCAGTAACTGAGGTTGTGGTCCGCCCTAAAGGAATTGCCAGGGAAGCAAGTTAGCCTTGCTGACCCTTGAAAGGACACGGATACAGCCCTCCAATCAAGAATAGACAAACAAGCAATAAATCTTCAAAAACAAAAATAGTATTTTATTTAGAAGTGAGTGGTTGCAATAAAAGAATAGAAATAGATAGCAGAATGGTTACAGTTAAGAAGGGAATGAAGTGGTGCAACAAATGAAAAACACACTAATACAATAACAATCTTTGCTAATTCTATAGCATATACCAATATAACAATATCTCAATTAAGCATTCAATACTAAATATTTAATACTAAACATCCAGTAAGCGCTGGCTGGGCGGTTACTAGCTGGGTAAGGGAATAGCTCATTCAGACCACAGACACCCAGCTTTATTTACAAACAAAACCCATACACTCCTGGATAGTAAATACAAGATTAGACTTACAAAGCCTATCTTTGGTCCTTCTGATCTGTCAAAATTAGAGAGTGTTGTCCGCTGTTGCTGATGGAGAGCCGCTGGCTGCTGTAGTAGTTACTGCTGGTCACTCCTGAGGTAAAGCAGTCCTTAGGTAGGAGAGACAGAAGCCCATTTAGATACGGTGGTGGCCCCCTTCTGGCTGGGTAGCAGAAGCAGCTGTTGCTCGGGGCAATCCTAAAATCCTTCGGTTGCTGCTGCTCAAGCAGCTCCTTTTCAGGCAGCTTCTTCTTTGCAGGGTTCTGCTAATGCTGCCACCGCTACTTCTTAAGCATCTTCTCCTTCTCAGATGTCTTGCAGCTTCTTCTGTCTTCCAGGTCGCCGATCCCACTACAGGGTTTAGCCTGTCACTCTTATACAGGGGTGAAAGTAATATAAAAGACTTACCGGCACGGGGGCCTGTCTCTGGGCCCTGGAAAGGGGCGGGGCCTTGGGCGGAAGGGGCGGGGCCAGGGCCGGCTCTAACTTTTTTGCTGCCCCAAGCAGCAAAAAAAAGCGCCGCCCCCCGCCAAGTGCCGCGCTGCCGGAACCCCCCCCCCGCGCGCCGCCGCCGGCCCCCGCCCCCCCCGCCGGGCCCCGCCGGAACCCCCCCTGAGCGCTGTGCCCCGCGCCGCCCCCCCACCGAGCGCCGCGCCGCTGGAGCGCCCCCCCTGCGGAATGCCGTGCCGCGCTGCGCTGCCCCCTGCCACCCCAAGATTGGCCGCCCCTTACCAGGCGCCGCCCCAAGCATGTGCTTGGTTGCCTGGTGCCTGGAGCCGGCCCTGGGCGGGGCTCGGGGTCAGCCTCCCCCAGCCAGCCCTTCCACACTGCCTGCTGGCGATTTAAAGGGTCTGGGGCTCCGGCCACTGCCGCGGTAGTGGCAGCTGGGAGCCTTGGACCCTTTTAAATCACTGGGCCCCGGGGCAGCTGCCCCTTTTGCCCTGTCGGTGGCCCGGGGTGGAGGCAAAAGGGGCAGCGACATTAAAGCCCTGCCGCGGCAGTGCTTTAACATCAGCTGCGTATGGGCCGGTACTGGCGGCCACTTCTTATCAGTACACCGTACCAGCCTGTACTGGCCCACTTTCACCTCTGCCTTTATATACTGTTTGGTCACCCAGGCTCAGCCAATCATCGTTCAGAGATTAGCATATGCTAATTTGGGCCCACCCAGTCACATGTACCTACATGTGACAGGAAGTTACATACATTCCTATAGGCTACAATGTAGCTCTATGGGATTTTGCTGAGTCATTCCCCACAGAAAGTGGCACAATACTGTGTCTCTATTGCATCACCCGGAAATGATGCAATACTGTCTCCAGATTGCATCATTCCTATACATTCCTATGGGTTCCTATGTATTCCTATGGGTTTTTCAGCTGACCTGTGTGTGACCCCTAGAGTTATCAATCAAAATTCCCTATTGGAAGTGGAATTTTACCACTGCATCACAGGAAGTGTAATTATTACATCATAGGTAATGGACCCCTTTGTTCCTTAAAATGGAATCTTTCCCTGGAAATGGAACTTTCCATTATATTACCAGTAATGGAGTCTTTCATTACATCATCCTATAGCCTTATTCTTAAAACTAATTACTAGTCTAAGCATCCTAACGGGTCCTAACACTACCACCACCCTTCTTATACCCAATTACACAAATTATATTTTTTCCGATTTTTAAACCTCTCTCCCAAGGTTTTTCTGCAAACCTTCATTTAAGGTAGATTTGAACAACTGAGGCAAAATCTTTCGCTACACCACAAAGGACATAGAAAATAACAGAAATTAGTTAAATACCATTATGTTGTATATTAATTAATTGTTGCCCAGGGAGTAAATGTTGATGAATACATGGTGAGCTAGAGAAGTGAAGAATGAGCATGGAATGAGAAACAATATGGCTACTGTTGTTTCTATCACATTTTAAACCATTTACCAGAATCTCAGTGAACACTATTATCTTAGCATTAAATACACCGATTAACTATCTTCATGGTTAAAACATTTTAATAAAAGCTGTGGAAAAATGTAATTTGGACCTAACATATCAAAACTAAGAAAATGGATAGATAGTTAGGTTGTCCATTCCTGAACTGATTTTTTTCTGATTATACAGAAATCTATATGCATCTCTACCTATAAATAATTTCTTTGTCTTGTTGAATATCATCAACCATATTTCTGGATATTCAGCATGGCTGTAGAGTGTATCATTAAAAGTTTTGAGGTTAAATATGGTCTATGAATTTAAATACATATTATATACTAATTAGATCAATCTTTTACTTTACATGACAAATAACATTTAGGGGCTAAAACATCCATAACTGTACTGTATTAGTGGTTTGCTTTATCTTTTCTGATTTTAAAATAAGTAGTAGAGAACTGGGGCCAAATTGAAGAAGTATTCTAAAAGGATAAATATAAAAAGAGTGTCATTGCTGAGAACATGTGACAAGATCTTCACAGGAAAAATGATACATAAAATAGAAATAACTATACATAAAGAGTAGCATTTTTTCGTCCACCCTACAATTAATTTCCACCATATGAACTCACTTATTTCCCTTGTTGTTTATAATAGCAGACATCAGATATCCCTTCAATATTAATAACAACAGATGAGTCTCTAGTGCTTGCTTATGCTTAACAAAGCCAAATAATTATAGCAGTGGTCCCCAAACTGTGGGGCGCAGTCCCCGAGGGGGCACAGAGGAGCATTCGGGGGTGCGGTGGGGCATGGGCCAGCCCCCCTGTGGGGAGGAGCAGGAATGCCACCCAGCCCAAAGCCCAACTCCATCCCCAGTCACAGCTCTGCTCCACCTTCTGCTCTGTCCCCAGCCCAGCTGCGTTCCCAGTCCCAGATCCACTCTGCCCCCAGCCCAGCTCTGCCCCGCCCTCATTCCCTCTCTCCCCCAGGTCAGCTCCGCCTCTAGCCCCAGCTCCTCCCCCTTCCCCAGTTCATCCCCCAACTCCGCCTTCAGTCCAAGCTCCTCTGCTGAGCCAACTGTGCAGTAATGGCGGGGAGGCGCAGACAGATTCCATTACTGTTAAGGGGGGCAAAACAGGAAAAGTGTGGGCACCACTGAAATATAGTAATATTTAAGCACTAATTTGGAGAGCTAATCATGAATAACCACAACTGAATTTTTGTTACTTATCTAGAAGTATCTCCTGTACCACACATCAATTTATTAACTTAGTACATTGAAATCTGCTGAATTTACCAGAGAATGGGTTTAGGCATTATCATTCAGACTTTCGTGTTTCACCAGGCAGTTCTCTATTTGCATAGCATCTAACTACTGATGACATAATAGAATGATCTGGTGGTCCCTTCTGGCCTTAAACTCTATGACCCAATGGAATATTGGATTTATTGATGCATAGACATAATGAACCATATTCTGATCAGTTCAAATTAAGGGTCATTCCACTGAAGTCAGTGGAGTTGCACCACTGTAAAATTAGTGAGAGATCAAAATCAGGCCCCATAATTCTATGACAATGTTATGTCAGGTCTATTTGTTCCCATTGGACTCACATGGTATTTTCAGTGATGATTTGCCATGCTTCTCAGTACATATTTTCATCTGGTTGGAGCTACACTTTAAACCTCCTTCTGGTAGTCACATGAGTACTACTAATGTTAATGGAACTACTTGCATGATTAATGTGAGCAAAATCTGACTCTTTTATAACATATTTTCAAATTATATTTGGTTGCAGTTACATTTCAAAGTACTATGGTGAATGAGACTATATGGTGAACATTGCCTACTATGCTTTGGATCAGGTTCTATATGTTGAAAATTTTAGCATTACACAATCAGAACTTAATGACTCAATTACATGTCCCTTTAAAGGAACAAACAAACAGCAGGCTTTTATTTCCTTGAAGTTACAATTAGTTCTGATGAAACTGAAACACTAAACAACTCCTTCAAATTTTGTAACTTTCAAGGATAAAATGATATCATTACAGGTCTCTCTTCTCGCTTAACATTTTGACCCTTTCACCTAACTAGTGAAATGGCATTTGCAGAAATATGCTTAATTTCATGATCTTTTTGGATTCCCATGCCTAATACTAATCACTGAAGTGCCAAACATCTTCTAAAAAAGCATCTCAGGCTAAAATGCTTGTTATGAAAACAAGAAAATATGACCCCTACTGTTCTGAGAGTGGACAAGCAGGGAAGGAGCTCAAATATATGTGATTTTCAAAACATCATTTAGATCAGGGGTCCCCAACTCAGTGCCTGCAGGTGCCATGGTGCCTGCCAGGGTGTCTAAGTGCACCCGCGTACTGGCCGCCGACAAGCAGCGTCATCCAGAGGCGGCATTTCGGCGGCGACGCCTCTGGATGACTCTGCTTGTCGGCGGCATTTCAGCGGAAACGCCTATTGACGTTGCCACTTGGTGGCATTTCAGCAGATGCTCGTCATCTGGCGCCCGCCAGACGAAAAAGGTTGGGGATCACTGATTTAGATGCTCAGCGGTCCATGGAATGGAAATACAGAGATGGGGCACATAAGTACTTAGACAGATAGATCAACAGATCTCGCCTCTGTATATATTTCCATATATGTAGTTAGCCAACTCATATTCACATGAAAGGGAACGTAATTTATACCTCGCCAACTTGCAAAAGGTATTATAGAGGACAAGCTGGTAATTGAAAAGGCTGGTCTACATACAATTTTTGTACCACTTTAACTATATTGGCTTGAAACTGGCATAGTTAAAACAGTACAACCGCCTAATGTGGATACCAATACAGCTTAATCTTGTACATTAAAGGAAATAAACTATGCTGGTATCAGGCATCTTTACACTGGTATTACTACATTCATAGTAAAGGTTGTACCGATTTAACTATTTTGGTTAAAAAACAAAAAACAAACAAAAAAAACCAAACAACTAGTCAGTACAAAAACTGTATGTATAGATTAAAGGTCTAAGGTCTGATCCAAAACCCATTGAATTTAGTGAGAATTTTTATATTGACTCATTAACAACTGCATTGTTTTTTTCTTTTTTGTTAGAGTGAAGGTATTGCTCCCATTTCCACATTACCTCCATAATAAGCACTAACACCATTAATTTGCATGTATATTCTATTGGGCACATTTATGCTTTTCTTCATCATCTTTACTCGCCTATCTGTATTCATCTATGGATCTAATCTCCTCTTTGGCTACAAGAATCTTGGCTGAAGGGACATTAAAGACACTAATGTGAGTGAAATTATAATAAAGTACAACTTTTTGAAGGTGATTTGTAGTGTTTGTTATGAACATTAAAAATGTTTGCAAGGTGGAAAATAATAGAGAGCTCCACTCCCTGTGGGCCCATCATCTCAATGGCTGAGCAGTGCTGGCTGCTGGGACCTGGGTCCCTTCCCGTCTCACTCCCCCCAATACAGAGGAAGCAAATGGAACTGTGCTGAAGGACTGGAGTCAAGACGGCAGCAGAAGGCTGCACCCTGTGAGTATTGACACCCCCCGCCAGACACAGCCCTCTGCTGACCCCACCAACCCTTCAGTGCAGCCCAGTCCGCTTCCCGTGAGAAAAATTCCTAGGTCTTGAAAAAGCCCAAATTTGGGTTAAAAAAATTGGTAAAACCCAAATACTGGCTTTTTTCAATAAGCCAGGATTTTTTGGGGGGGGGGGGGGGGGGGGGAAATTGGTAAATAACCATAATGAAGAGCATTAAGTTTGAGAAATAATCAAAGCCCTCAGTTCCACAGAAATCTGAGCTGAATTACTGATGACGGGTTCAGCTCGATAATGATCCAAAGCAGTGTGGACCGACACATGTTCATCATCTGAGTCAGATGCCACCAGCAGAAGGTTGATTTTCTTTTTTGGTGGTTCGGGTTCTGTAGTTTCTGCATTGGAGTGTTGCTCTTTTAAGATTTCTGAAAGCATGCTCCATACCTCGTCCGTCTCAGATTTTGGAAGGCCTTCAGATTCTTAAACCTTGGGTCAAGTGCTGCAGTTATCTTTAGAAATCTCACATTGGTACCTTCTTTGTTTTGTCAAATCTGCAGTGAAAGTGTTCTTAAAATGAAGAACATGTGCTGGGTCATCATCCGAGACTGCTATAATATGAAATATATGGCAGAATGCAGGTAAAACAGAGCAGGAGACATACAGTTCTTCTCCAAGGAGTTTATTCACAAATTTAATTAACACATTATTTTTTAACAAGTGTCATCAGCATGGAAGCATGTCCTCTAGACTGGTGGCTGTAGCATAAAGGGGCATACAAATGTTTAGCATATCTGGCACATAAATATCTTACAATGCCAGCTACAAAATTGCCATGCGAACGTCTGTTCTCACTTTCAGGTGACGTAAACAAGAAGCGGGCAACATTATCTCCTGCAAATGTAAACAAACGTGTTTGTCTTAGCGATTGGCTGAAGAAGGAGGACTGAGTGGACTTGTAGGCTCTAAAGTTTTACACTGTTTTATTTTTGAATGCAGTTATTTTTTGTACATAATTCTACATTTGTAAATTCAACTTTCATGACAAAGAGACTGCACTACAGTACTTGTATTAGTCGAATTGAAATATACTATTTATTTTGTTTTTTACAGTGCAAATGTTTGTCATCAAAAATAAATATAAAGTGAGCACTGTACACTTTGTATTTTGTGTTTTAATTGAAATCAATACATTTGAAAATGTAGAAAACATCCAAAAATATTTAAATACATGGTATTCTATTATTGTTTAATAGAGCGATTAATCATGTGATTAATCACGATTAATTTTTTTAATCGTGAGATTAATCACGACTAATTTTTTTAATCGCTTGAACAGCCCTAAGAAGTGTAAATTAAAAGTGTTATATGAGGTACTCTCATTGACGCATGTGAAATATAGGTGTGAAAATCATGTTAGTGAGGAGAACTGCACCACTTTATCTCCACATAGGGACTGTCTGAAGGATCTGCTTGCTGAGCAGCTGCACAGGAGTCCCTGCACTCCCCCTGCACTTTGGGAGGAAAGTTTTCGGTGCTAGCCCTGCATATGCCCAGTATGGAAGATTAGGTCAGAAGAGAAGCTGCAGATCTGCATTTACAGAAACCAATGGTCCCAATATCCTGGCAATGTGGACCCAGAGGTTGCAGCAGCTCACGCCCTGGCCCTGTGTTGGGGGGAAATCATATTAGTCAGAAGTATTTTTAAATAAAACGTTTTCCAGAAAATTGTGTTCTAAAATAGTTTATAACATGGTTAACTGGTTTATGCTAGCCAAAGAAGCCAGTGTAGAACCTATTAGTGCTTTCTGGAAACAGCAAGGTTTGAAAATAGTTCCAGCTAACATATTTCCCTTCTATTCCAGATAAGGGTGGCCTCCAGGATGGTTATCTAGGCCCAGTGCATTTTTGTGGGGGCATGGAGAACAAGCTTGCAGTGCTGCTCCCTTTGTAACATCTGTTCAGCAGCTCATCAGGTTATTTCAAGTTCCATTTCTATCAAATCTTTCACCTTTCAACAAGCACTGAAAACACTTAAAAAACCCCAACCCAGTGACCTTAGTGTTTTATTGTTGAAAAACTAACAATGGATATAGTGACTGCACATAACTTTAATTGGGAGTACTAATAAAATTAATTCAATTCTATTTATTTATATATATAAAAATTATGGATAAATATTAAGAAACATTTCATTTTCTTTGCTCTCAACAATAGCAATTACTCCTCCCATACTTCCTCCTGCATTTTAAAATAGAGTATGGTCTCTGAAAAGCATTTATGAAGATCAGGTTTTGTTTTACTTTTTTAAGTTATCTGACAATCATGCTGTAATCTCAATATTTCTGTAACCTGTAAAAGGAAGGTTTCAGTCAAAATATGAACTTCAATGCAGTAAAAATGAGTAGTGAAAAAATCTGAAATACAAATTAAAAAAAAATATCCCACAATGGGCCAAATTCTTCATTGGGATGGAATCAGACCAGGAATTGATTTGGTCCAATAACTTCTCTAAATTAGCACTCAAATAATCATTTCAGTGTTATTTGCAGTTATTTTCCTTTTCCTCCTGAGAAATGTTAATTATAAAAATATCCCCCAAACCAAAACCATGAATTAGCAGCAATCTCTATATTTCTCATTAATTACAAGGAATAACAATCATCAGGCTTATGACTTACAAGTATGTGCCATCAGGACAATATGGGTTTGTTTTAATGCACAAATATCTTAACTGGAAATTTGGGGAAAAACGTAGAAAAGCAGTGAAAGTTAATCAAACTTTAATATTTCTATAAACCTTACATATATTTATATTTCAGAGAGTGGATGTGTCTCATATGTCACCGGCTAGTTGTATTAAACTGTGTAAAATATTGGCCTGTTGGAAAATTTGAATACACTTCCTCCTGAAGATAAATTTTTCTAGAAATAAATCAAATAGACTCAATTAGTAAATGTTTTAAATTTCTGAACATTTTTAAAAATAAAAAAAAATAATGTGAAATACACAATCCTGTACAAATGTATTACACTATATACATTACTACATATTTTAGTTGAATACTAAATCAAAACACATAAATATAGCTCAATTTTCTCATGTTGACATAAAAATTCTTCCCCCCCCCCCCTAAAATCATGTTCCCAAAATGTCACTATGCCAGTGTTGAGAAAACAGTATTAATATAGCCTTAGAATTCTTTCATATTGTTTTAAGACCAGGAAATTGTCAGGTACAGGAATTTCTTGCACAAAATCTAGGCATGCACTGAAAAATCAAATAGTTAAAGACTGGGATTTTGACACTGGCTTGCAGTGATTTTTTTTTTTTTTTAAACATGCTCTTTTTAGTTTTTCTTTATCCTCACAGCAAGCATACATATCTGTCCACTGTTAAGCTAGTTTATGACAATACTTGATGGTTCTTTATGGCTGAACTCTGCCATTGGGTCTTATCCTGAGCTGTTGTTGGCATAGCTCTACTGAACTCAATGGAGTCCCATCCTTTTTGATTCCAAGAGAGTGAGCTGAATCATGTAGACATATATAGTATTAAGAATACTTTCATTGTATTTATTACCCTTTTCTGACTATTACAAAAGAGAAGGTTAAGGGGTGACTTGATTACAGTGTGAAAGTATCTACATGGGGAAGAAATGTTTAATAACGGGCTCTCCAATCTAGCAGAAAAAGGTTTAACATGATCCAGTGCATAGGTGCCGACTTCTAGTTTTCCCTGGGAGTGCTCCACCCCGAGGGCCCGCCTCCACTCAGCCTCTTCTTCCAATGCCCCACCTTCACTTCATCTTTTCCTGCCCCCGCTCCACCCCCTCCCAAGACCCCCACAGCTTGCTGCTCTCCACCCTTCCCCAAGCCCTTCCTGAGCTACCGAACAGCTGTTTGGCTGCAGCCGCCGATCAACTGTTTGGGAGTGCCCCTGATTAGCTCATTGGAGCACCCATGGGGTTGGCACCTATGATCCAGTGGCTGGAACTGAAGCTACACAAATTCAGACTGGAAATAAGGTGTAAATTTTTAATGGTGAGAGCAATTAACCATTGGAACAATTTACCAAGGGTTATGGAGGATTCTCCATCACTGACAATATTAAAATCAAGATTGGATGTTTTTCTAAAACATATGCTCTAGGTCAGGGGTTGGCAACCTTTCAGAAATGGTGCGCCGAGTCTTCATTTAGTCACTCTAATTTAAGGTTTCGTGTGCCAGTAATACATTTTAACGTTTTTAGAAGGTCTCTTTCTATAAGTCTATAATAGGTAACTAAACTATTGTTGTATGTAAAGTAAATAAGGTTTTTAAAATGTTAAAGAAGCTTCATTTAAAATTAAATTAAAATGCAGAGCCCCCCGGACCGGTGGCCAGGACCCGGGCAATGTGAGTGCCACTGAAAATCAGCTCGCGTGCCGCCTTCTGCACACGTGCCATAGGTTGCTTACGCCTGCTCTAGGAATTATTTTTGGGAAGTTCTATGGCTTGTGTAATACAGGAGGTCAGACCAGATGATCATAATGGTCCCTTCTGGCCTTGGAATCTATGAATCTTTTCCCCGCTTTTCTATCTTTATTCTGCTGTCTATGTGCAATGAACATAACGTGACACTTACACAATGACCTCAGCAGAAATTGTCAGTATTTGAGCCATTATTCCAAACAGTATAACTTAGGAACAGTTTTCCTCATACTACAAAATTCAGACACTCGCTCTAAACTTGCAATTTTTTAAAATGCAATCCATGTCAAAACATCTTATGACAAGTACAGCAGGCTCGCTAAGCAATTTTATAATGCCAAGCTGTTGTGTCAATGGGAAAGAGTTTATCTGATATAGATTAACCGCTCTGTGCACTTACTTTGATTTCTGGTCCTGGGAGAGTTGTGCATTAGCATTATCCAGAGTTCTGCGAAGTTCTCGATTTAGTCGCTGTTGATGCCGCTCAAAAAGAAGTTGTGCTCTGGCGGCCTGTATACGTTGCCTGTCCCACTCTGCATTTCTTTGCCGTTCTTCCTCCTGCAGCCTCTGGAGGAATAAAAGAAATGTTTGCTTTCTCTTCACAATCACAGATAAAACAATATTTAAATAATCTTATTAGCAAATTCACTCATGTGATGAACCCATTTGTCTTTAACGGGCTTGTTTCATCCCTGCTATGGCAGAAGGATGAACATTGCACCCTCCTCCACCAGCAGTAGTTGATGTGTCCTGGAGGAAATTCATCCCCAGGGGAAGGCAGGCAGTGGTTTCATTACGCCCTCCCCTAGGGGGTTATACTCAGGGGAAGAAAGCTTTTAATGCAGTCAAAGCTCTCTGTAGGAGACTCACCAAAGGATGGTATCTGAGAAGATTAACTAAACTGGTGCAAATCTGGTCAGACTGGCCATGTTCTCTTCATGGCCAGTGCTATCTACATTTGAGGTTGTGCTGGCAGCTCAGTGTCTCCTTGTAGAAAGGGGGTTGCAGTGTAGTTGTAGTACTGTGCACTTCCTCCTCCAGGTGGATTTCAGAGTAAATCAAGCCCATTATCTGTTGTCTTGGCATAATTTTTGACCCAGAAACTTCCTTCTCCTCCAATACACCCTATATTTACAAATTTGTCTATCACTACCTCCAATCATATTCCCCTTGTGCATCACAGCTTTGATACCACCTTTTAGACAGATTCAGAAGAGGCAGCTCTATACTGTGTACATCTGTCAATCAAAATTAAACTGCTTTTGGTGTCTCTGTGAAAAGACATAACACAGTTGTTCAGGACTGGTGAAACTTAAAAAATTAAGTTAAATTAAAGTTGGACAACTCCTTGTCATATTAACTAGCTCCTTTATGATGAACATTAACACGCTGGTATGAAACACAGCTCCTGGAATTTAAAACAATGTATCTATTGACAGATCAGTCTCTAAAAAATTACACGCAGAAGACTATATTAAAAGAACATTATTAAGGTTGCAATGTCAAGCACTCAAAAGTTAGGATATGCCAGAATTAAAGTTGCTTTTGAACCTTAACTTGCCCCCTTATGTATATGAATTAGGATAGTATGTGATTATGTAATTAAAGATGATTTTTTTCGGAAGGACCCCTCTTTCATTCAGTGCACAAAATGGATTGTGATCACTCAGTGAGCAGCAATTTCAGTATTTTCTCCTCTTTGTTCACTGTATGACCACATGCCCTATTTACTGCACACTATTTAAACCCTTCTCTGAAAAGAGAATTATTCATTTTCTCATGGGGTTTCCTCCGGCATTCTGGCTTTCCTCCCTACCCTGCCCATATTCCCCCACCAGTTTACAGTCCCAGCCTCCTTGTCCAAATTTCCTAGTTTCTCTATATCTCTCCAGCTTCTTATCAGATCCAGTGTTCCCCTCCCCTTACCTGGCTATCAGTCCCCTCCACCATTTCCTTCACCAACTCCCAATTCCAGCCTCCCCTCCTGCCCCCACTTGTAGTGTCCTTCCTGAGCCAGTCCCAGTCTCCCCCTGGCTCTCACTCCCAGCCTCAATTGTCTTGCCCAGCCTGTCCCAGTCTTCCACCCCCAGCTCCCAGTCTCTCCTCCAGCCCCCAGTCACAGGTTTACTCTCTCCCACTCTCCAGTCCCAATCTCACCAGGTTCCTTGTTCCAATGTACTAATTTCTCTCCCCTCCAGTCTGGCTCTTGTCCTTTTGCATTCTAATTAGACAGCTTACTACTCCATGCTTCCTTGGTGCCAGCAGGACAGTTATTGAAAGAACAGGAGAGTCAGACTCCTTGAATTCAATCTAGTGCATGGCCCTACCCCAGCCCAGAACATCTGGGAACAGCAATTCCAAGGAGAGGCCAGCTCCCAGAGCCCTCAGCTGAAACCTGCTCATTCACAATGTGGTGCTGGTGCATATGCAGTCTGATCAGCACTAGGAGTTGTGAGGGGATGAAGCATGTTCAGGGAGAATGGAATCTTCACAGATTTTGGCTGTTAAAGATTTTTCAAAGGTTTATAACTTGGCCAAATGTGGGTGGATTTTCATAGGAACAGCAAAAGGAACATCCCTAACACAAAGAATACCCCTGCCAAATTTCAAGTCCCCACTACAAAGCATGGGGGCACTAGAGCTTCTAAAAGAAAATGTTGCCAGAATTTAACATGGCAAAACAACATATTTTTCTCTAGCCTTGTTCTCGGAAATGTCTGGACCATTTTGGTTGAACTTTTCCAGACAAATCCATCCTGAAGAAGACGTGTTGCATGGAAAAATTCAGACCAATCAGCTGAAGTCTGGCTGTTACGAAGCTATAAGCTACTGAAAACAGGATCGTATAATGTGAAGTGTCAAGCCACCTTAATAATTGGCGGTGCTACCAGCCCTGCCTATACTACTACTCCAGCTAATAATACAGATAAGCAAATGGGTTTGAATACCAGTTTCTCCAGAACTTGTTGCTGTTGAGTGTAACGTATTGCCATCAACTGATCCTGGTTCATTCCTTTCCATCGATCAGTAATCACACGATGTCGCCCAAACGAACTGGCTGCTTGTTCTGGGTTTTCAGAAAGCAAGTCTCCTCGAAGGAGGTTGGAAATTTCAGCCACATTATCTTCTTCTTCCTGACGCTTTTCTAGCATTTTTCTTTCTTCAAATTCTGCAGCCTTAAAAAAAAAGTGTATATGGGAAGAGAAAGCTGAGACCATTTTCTTTTAAAAGAAAATCCTGATTTAATACTGCGAGAAAGTTAGTGAATCAATCATCCTATCACTGAATTTTCTTTCCAAACTGCATGTGATTGTCAATAGCATCGTGTAAGTGTACTATGTTCATGTGGATTAAGAATGCTGCAAATCTGAAGGGATGTCCCCTTATTGCTTTCATAGCTGGGACCAAAAGCAATTTGGAGAACTAGCTGTATGTTGTAAAACAAATGCCAGAATTATGTCAAAATTAATTCTACATTTATTCACAGACGGAACAAGCAGTCAAGCATACTAACATGGACTTGTTAGTCAGATGTCAGACATCACATGGAAGAAAACAGACTAAAATTCACAATTCTCAGTTACTAGTTCAAACATCCTAAATACATATTCCAAACAAAAATTATATGGGTTTCATGATTAAGCACTCAAAAATCAGGAAATGCCAACATTAAGTTTGCTATGCTCCCCGGTGTGAATGCATTACAATACAGTCTTCAAGTACATGAACACATGCTAATACTACAAATATATTCAAATTATATATGTCCTACCCAAATCACTCAACTCTGGCTACTATCACACTCCTATCACTGTCGCTCCTCAAAACTCCTTAGCCACATGCTGACTACAAACATGCTACTCTCAACATTTGTTTCCTCACTACCATATCAGCCCACATAACTTCAGACATTAAATATGACTTAATTTTAAAGGAGCTGCTCTTAATTGGGGAAGAAAGTAGGATAAGATTTTTTTTATGGGCGGGAGATAGCAGGAAGACTAAAGTTAAATGGAGTGACATAGTGGACAGCGTTCGAAGCTGAGTCGGACTTTGTTCTAGACAGTTCTCTCAGAGGACAAAGGCAAAAAGAAGAAAGGGCAATATAGTAACTTGAGAGAGCTTCCTGTTAATTCAATAATTACCACATCCTGGGCTAATAAAGTCTGAGACTGAACAGAAACAGTTTAGTGATAGGCCTTGAAGTATATATAGGATCGTTATTACCTCAAACAGCAAACAACCTCAAATGATCACTGACATTAAAGCCTGTATAGCTCAATGCAGAAGAAATATTTGAAAAGGAAAGCACCGAAAGTGAAATAACAGGAGAATGTGCTCATTCTGTTTTCATAAAATATATAGCTTTTACTTACTTGATTAATTTTTCTTTCCCAGAATATTAACAACAAATAGTTTACATGTACTGTGCAAAGTATACAATAAGAAATATCACACAGAATATTTGTAAGTGAAGTAATAAAAAAGTATCTGACTCGCTCTTATTTTAGAATTAGAATTATAAAACTATTTAACAAATTATCGTTTTAACTTAGATCCTGTAAAAACATATTTTTAATCTAAAAATGTAAACTCCTTTGTGATGGGGTGTTTATCCCACACAGGTTGTAAAAGGATTAATATAGGCCTCAGACCAATTAACCAGCCTGGGTGCACCTGGAGGGTGAGCCAGGACTAATTGGAAATAAAGCCCAACTGGGGTAGAGAAGAGTTTTGGCTCTATAAAGAGCTGAGTGAGCCCTGCTGGGGAAGAACCAGAAGAGAAAAGATAGGAAGTGCCCTCTCTCTGGGAAGCAGCCTGCAAAAAAGGCTGAGATTGAGAAAGAGCAGATACTCTTCTCCAGGGATGAACTGGAAGCCTGAGTAAGATGGAGACCCTGATGAACTGGAGCCTGTGGGAAACCCTGAGTAATGGGAGGAGTGTGCCTTGGATCAGGAGACTGACTGAACCAGGGAGAAGCAGCAGCAGAGGCACTCCTTCACCAAGGTGATTGCCTGCTGAGTTGGTTATATATATATTTTTGTTGGATTTTGATAAAAGACACTGTGGCTCTGAAAGGTGGGGGAAATTGAGGCAAAAGTTGCTGTAGTGCCACAGCCAGCCAGGAGGGGACATCATGGTGCAGCAATTTTGCCACATCCGGATAAGATACTATACTCTATTTTAGCTCAAGAAAGGAATTTCCACTTTTAGAGAGATTAAAATAAATCAAGCAAATCAAATTCAAAATGGCAGCAGAGCTGAACTTTAGACACATCAGCCACTAGCTCTGCCATCTCTATGTGCAAGAATTAAGGGCTAACTCCTAGTCCCACTCAAGTCAATGGCAATGGAAGTTTTGCAACAGGCTTCATTGTGACCAGGATTTGGCCCAAAATCTACTCCCTTGAAGAATTTTCCCATAAGTCAGTAGCTTTTTATTCCAGGAATAAAGGATTATACATTTCCAAGAAAACAGAAAAACAAAACTTTTCAACCTAATGACCTTTATGAACAATTATCTAAAATATGATTTGTGTACCTGATGGGCATCTGTTCTTTTTAGCTAAATAAATAATAGCCTTACTTTAGTGAGCACTTTTATTTTGGGATAACTCCAGAACTAAATAGTAATTTATAGAAAGGATAATTTGGATGGAGCCTACATATCATCTGTGATGTCCTGTCCCTTTAAATATTTGAGCACTCTCCCCTCCCCACTGCAAAGCATGTTATTGTTAGTTTCACTTTTGCAGCTAGAACAATAAAGGGAGCACAGCTTGACAGCTGTGTGTCCATCAGCTCCCTCTATGTCTGTATCTAACTCCTTCTTTGCTGGGTCCAAAAATACAACAGTGGCAGCAAGGACCTTCTATCCCAACAAGTGTCCAGTGCTTCCATTGCCTGAATAGAACAACAACAAGAAAAAGTAAGCAAAGAATAAGACTTTGAAAAAGGGGACAAAATTCACTTAGAGGCACTGGGTGACAGCTTGCTGTTTTTGCTTCTGGGACAGTGTGAACCAGCCAGCTAGAGAGGAGGAATTAGGCAAATAAAGATACAACCCAAGATAAAAGTACTGCAATTACTGCTGGAACTGCTTAGAGACGAGATGGGGAAGCAGCTATCTTTGTTGACCAGTGTGCAATCAGGTAGAGAGAGAAACGGCTGAGCCTGCACTGAGAGTCTATAGCCAGCAGAGGGATCCCAGTGCAGCCAAAAGGAAGAATTCTGCATTTTGCAGTATAAGCACACAGCCAACAGAGGGTGATCCAGTGAGGATAGTGCACAGTTTAAAAAAAAAAAAAAAAAAAAAAAGGGGGGGGGGGGGGGGGATTTCCCTGTGGAAGAGACTTCCAGGAGGCATAAAATTCAAAATGACAGCAGTGAAATGGCACCTTTTGTGGGCAATGTTGATGAATTTGATGACAGCCGTGACTCATGGGTGGTGTACCTCGATGTTTTGAGTAATTTGTAACCTACAGCACCATTCCTGACGGACAAAGAGTTTCAACCTTGCTGACAATAATGGGTCCAAAGGCATATGGACTGCTGCATAACCTATTGTCTCCAACTGTTCCCAGAACTGCCACGTACACTGCAATTACAGCAGCAATGCACAAATATTTTTCTCCTATCCCATCGATGATAGCAGAACAATATCGATTTCATCAGCGAAATCAGAGAAGTGGAGAGTTGGTAGCACAGTTTACTGTTGCTCTAAGGAAGTTGTCAGAGCATTGTCGGTTTGGACAAACATTAAGTGATGCCCTGCGTGACCAATTAGTCTTTGGATTATGCAATGACCAGGTACCGACTGTATTAGCACTTACATTCAAGAAGGCTGTTGAAGTAGCAGTTGCCATGGAAACCTTAGGGAAGAATTATTTGGAATTTAGTGTGAACTGGAAAGTTACCTCCTACATCGGCAAGACAGAGGATCATGGGAACGTAAGGATTTTCCATGTACCCATGGTGCACAAACTACTCATGCTGAAAAGGATTGCTGGGCACGCCAGGTTATTTGCAGAAAATGCCAGAAGAAAGGACACATTACTGTGACCTGCCACACAGTTCAGCAACAAAGGGTAACTGTACATCCAAGAAGACACCTATGAAGGATGAACCTAAAAAAGGATGGAAGCTGGGAATTCATAATATGGAAAATGGTACGAGCTCTAATGACACTGATCAAGAACCAGCACTACACGGGTTATTGCAAGCTGGAGTTAGATATGACATCTGGATCACACTCTCGATTGAAGAAGTTCCTACAAGAATGGAGTTTGATACTGGAGCTGCCATCTCACTGATTTCTGCATCTACCTTTCACCAGACATTGTCACAAGTTCCTCTGGAAGAAACCTCCAAGGTTCTGAAGACCTATATTGGTGAAAAGTTAGTCCCAAAAGGGGAACTTCAGGTGGAAGTTCAATTAGATAGACAATCAGTCATTTTACCCTTGTATGTGATTGAAAGAAAGTATCCATCATTATTTGGCAGACCTTGGCTTGAGAAGCTCAAGGTGAATTGGACAGAAATGAAGGCAATCAAGAAATCATCCCGAAATTGTCAAGAAATACAAACAAAATAAGAAGTGCTTAGTACCAGACCTTATTGCACTGAGGGTGCTGCCTTGGTTTAAAAAGCATTATGAATTTGTTGAGAACTCTAACTGCTCCCAACAAAGGGCTAAAAGGAATGCATTGGCGATGTTACTGAAGGCCTTGTGACAGTCTCGCAAAGGACCTAGAGTGACTTGGATAGATTGCTGAGGATATACCAGAATCCAGAATTACTGTTTGCATCTCTGTCACAAATGCAGGTGGGGAAAATCACAAGCCTTGCTTGGAGTCAGTGGCTTTGATAACAGCTATCTGGAGAGCTACTGGTTCCCTCTCAACACCACCTGGCTTGGCTTCTTCAGAGGATATGCGTCAGCCAATAAGTCAAAGCTCAGTACTCCTGACTTCAAGCATCCAGGCTCATTTTAAGCCCTCTGGGCCAGCCTTAGGCAAATGTTACAGGAGTCTCCTTGGAGTGCCTTGAGCAGGACTTAGGCCTCGTCTACATACCAACTTGCACCAGTTTAGTTAAACCATTGCAAACCCCTATGTGGACATTTTATTTTGGTCTATGAGTGATTTATTTTGGTTTAGCTAAAACGTGTTTGTACTAAACACACTAAACCAAAATCTGGCTTAACCAAAATTAGCATGTCCACATAGCATTTTGCACCTTTTAACTAAATCAGTTTAAAATAACACCATTAGATAAACTGGTGTAACTCTGCATCTTGACAAGCCAATAGAAGCATTCTCCACTCTTTCTTAGATCCCAGGGTGACATATGGTCCTTAACTTTACAGTTAACTCCAAAGCAGACAATGCAATGGATTGATCGTCCATCACTGACCTAGCCTTGCTGGGAGGACATGGTTAGAAGCCACTGCGTGGTTTCCTTCTTCCTTAGGTCCACAAGAGATTGATGTTCTGCAACGAGAACATAGCGCAAAACAAGAAAGAAAAGCAGTGTGCTTGAGTTGAAAAGAAGGTATATCAGGGTACCAAAGTGAATTTCTGAAGCACCGCACAGAGGCACTGAAGCAGGCATTGAAGAATGTATAAAAACTAACACCAAAAATGCCAAGGCATGTTCCAGAAACATGCAAAACACAAGTACTGAAGTGCCACAAACAAAGGTTCTGGAACACTAAAACAGGCACCAAGTGCCAGCAAACATTGGCACCAAAGTGCGAGGCAAGCATCAAGCACCCGCAAACTGGCACTGAGCAGACATGAAAGTGTTGCAGACAGAGGCAACAAAGTGCCAAGGCAGGTGGTGAAGTACCACAAGGGAGCGTAGGAGCCAAAGTGCTGCAGCTGAGCACTGACCAAAGAGCCTGAGGCAAATGATCTCACAAAACTAAGGTAAAAGACATGTGGACCTGCCTGAAAGACCTGGATGCAGAAAGGATATCTGACGCGCTATGAGCATGCCACTGAGAATGGTAGGAGCTGAAACTGGAGAGATGCAGCTCCTGCGTGGAGTTTCTTTGTTGACTGAAATCAAGAAGGAACTGACTGGAAAGTACCAAGGATAATGGTTAAGTTCAGCAGTGCTCTACCCCACTACTGCTGCCTGAGGGACCAAAACTCTTCAAGAGTTTGGGAAGTTCCAAGTGCCTCATGATAACAAGCTAAGATCTAGGAGTGAGAATCTTGACAGAGGAGATATCTATATCTATACAGACTATTCTGTTTATTTTAACAAAAGTTTCTCTTATCTTTATTAGCTACCTAACTTGGAGTAGAGAGCCATTATCAGATTATACAGCAATGTAGGTGAGACCAAACTTCTTAATTAAGGGCAAAGAATAATGAAACAAAGACCATTATTAATTGGTTAAAGAGATTTGCCTGTGCAATTATTTAATAATGGTCATTTTTTTTAATTCAGCCCCAGTTTGGGGCTCTTTTAAAGTAAGATCATAAACTAATCATCATAATTATTCCCTTTTAGGGGGAAAAAAGATGGCAGCAGGGAAATAAAGAGAAAGAAGAGTGTTGACAGTGAAAAGAGGACCAAAGGAAAGCCAGACAGCTACATAAGAGGCTAAGAAAGGAATAATAGGATAGAGAAGGAAGAGATGAGTTGAGAAAATGGGAGAGGTCTAGGGTTTTGGAAGGGCACTACAAAAAAAGATTACCCCAGAGGGAATTTAATTGATTATTCGGATTCTTCCAAAAATGATGACCATATAACCATACACTTATCTTGGTTGTTTTGAGTGCAAATTGTTATTTGTTCCATTGCTACCAAGTTCACCAAATCAGAGTACAGGTCTTGGGAGCTGGGTGTATTTGGAACTTCCCCTGTTGTAGAATTAGATGTTTGGCTACGATCAGAGCTCTACCCAACCAAAAATTCAGAGGATTTCCGTTTCCAAGACAGATTGGTTAGGCCTAGCATGGCCTGGCCAGCCTGAAATTCCCCTTGATGGAGAGAAAGAAATTGGCTCAAATATTTATCTCTGTCCAGAAAAAATAGATCAAAAGGCAGTCCCACAGCATGTGGTACAAGTTAGTGCCTGCAGCCTTGCAGCACCAGCATTTGTCAGACGTGGCTGCTCCAGACCTGAAAAGTCTAGATGGAGTCCAGTGCATCCTCCAAAGGATTTTCTGCTAGATCAATCTTAACTTCAATTCTAGTCAGAAATGGTGTATATTGGAACAAATCTGATTCCACGGAATGTTGGTAATGGAAATTCACAGCTCATGTTCCCAGTCACTGCTGATTGCCAATTTGCCTGATAGGCAGGAAATATAACCTTTTCAGAAAGCTCCAGAAGCCGGGGGGGGTCTGAGGCTGCAGAGGCATCTGGCCCAAACTGGTGTTGCAGGGCATACTTAAATTAAAGATATTGACGTTCCTTCTTTGGGTCCAGTTGAAATTTCCCCCTAAGGCGAGGAAAAAGCATGAAGTAATTGCTTTCAGATAGGTGGCTTATGCTCATCCCTTTTTGAATCCAATCAGGCTATAGGACGGATTTATAGGCAATTAAAATTTTGGAGTTATCTGAATCTAAATGTGATAAGGGATGACATTTAAACTTAGAAGCAACCAGATACCAGGCTTTCCTAATTGTCAAAATTGTGACTATCTTCTCCTTAAGGACACAGCAGAAGTCCAAGTTTAGGGATCATTGTAGTGGTGGGTTTCCTCCTCTGTATACAGCCAGGCTGGAGAAGCCTGGGTGTTGTATGGAGAGCTCGGGGAGAGCGCAGGTCAGCCATTGTGTCACTTGGCTCAAGATTAAGGATACACAGCAACGCCTAAGGTTGGGAAGACCAAAGTCTCCTGATTGACAGGCAGCTGCATTTTTCAAAGGATAATTTGGCTTTTGTTCCCTATACCCCACAATAGTCTTTAAAATGTTATTAATTCTGAAAAAGAACAGAAGGGGGAATATAAACTGGCAAAGAGCTTAGATCAAATAGAAGTCTTGGGAGGACATTCATCTTTAATATTTTTAACTCTACCCCGAAGTGATAGAGGAAGGCTTGCCATCTATGTAAATCCAAAGCTATGTATGTGATTAGACTGAAATTAATTTTGACTATTTATTTCATGTTCCTAGGAAAGAAGACTCCCAAGAACCCGATTTCTGGCTGCTGCCAGAGAAAAGTATTATCTAAAAGGGCAACATTATGCACCCCTCAAGAGGTACTGAGAGCCTCTGACTTGTGCTTGTTAACTTTGTACCCTGAGATTTTCCCAGACAATTCAACAGTTTATAAATCATCATCATATAAACATATTTTCATTCCCTGGAACCCTATTTTTATACTCCAGATCCCTGGGTTTGCTCTAATTTGTATTGCCAATGGCTCTAAAGTCAAACTAAATAGGAGGAGGGACAGACCTGTCTAATACCACGATGGAGACTGAAAGGAGGGGAAATGTAGTTATTTGTTACAACATGGGAGCTGGAATTGGAGTACAAAGTCTAATCTAGGAAATGAAAGCGATCAAATCCAAATTTTTGTAGGATGAGGAACAAATACCTCCTATTTACTCTATCAAAGGCTTTTTCCATGTCCAGTGACAGAACAGCCATCAGCTTCAAGGGGTTAGCACACTGATAAGATGACAAGTGTTGCTCAACCTGTGTCTCTCTTGTATAAAACCCACCGAATCTGGGTGTGCTATGTACCTCACTACTTCTTCTAATCATCCAGGTAGAATTTTAGAAAATATTTGAATGTAAAAATTGATTAAGAATATTGGTCATCTGTGTCAGGTTTAAGGATGACTGAGATTAGGACGTAATTCATTGAAGGGGGCAGAGTACTTTTGCCAAAAGCTTCAGTGTATAATTCAGCCAGTTTTGGAGCCAGGGTGGCTTTGAATTGGGCATAAAATTCATCTGGAAAGTAGTCTATGGCCAGGGCCTTACCTGATTTCATGTTGCCTAGGGTAGCCATAATTTCAGAGGTATGGAACGGGGAATTGAGCCAAATTTTTTGTTCTTCAGTTGGCTGGGGGAATTGCTGATTTTTGGGTGTACTCATCAAATAACTGATCATCAGGGGTCTTCTTCTAAATACAAGCATTGGTAGAAGCTGGAGAATTCATTAATAATTTTTTAGATTTGTGAGTATCTGACACTGACTTCAGTGAAATGAGTGGGAATTTAGTTTTTAATGAATTCATTCTAAGTCTATGTGCTAATAATTTCCCCACCTTTAATTGCTCGATTCCCAGCATGCTTGGTTTTAATTTAAACAATGCAAATTCAGCCTGAGCTGAAGTTATTTTATTAATTTCATATCTGAGACTAGTTACTTCTCAGAGTTTATCCAAAGAGGGGTAATCAGCATAGCTGAGTTCTGCCTCCTTGAGCTTTTCCATTAAAGTCATCAGTTCAGTCTGTCTGGCTGTCAATTTGTGGAAGGAATAGGATATTATCCTGCTCCTTAAGTCATTTCTTCCCCACAGACTTTTTCAATTGCATCTAGAAGTAAAGAGGAGTATTAACCGCCATCTTCTGGTAGCCTAGTTTTTCAGGAGATGAGAGCTACAGTATCACAGGGGTGTGATCAGAGATGATAATGGCTTTTATTTAATTATTAATAACACAGCTACCAAGCTACCTGTTGCCAAAAAATAACTATTCTGTGAGTATGTGGAGTGTGGAGGTGAGAAAAAAGTATAGTCTCTACCTGTAGGTTGCTGCAGCCACCATATGTCCTTTAAACCCAATTCCTCCATCTGGATAATAATCGTCTGCCTAGTGGAGGATGGGGATCACTGAGGTCTGCTTGACCTGTCCGAAAGCAGTTCTAACACTTGTTGAAGTCCCCCACTATAATCAAATTTTCTAGGAAGGAATCAATTTTGAAAATAAGTAATTGAAAAAGGAGGAATCATCTCTGTTAGGGTCATAGATGTTTACAAGAGTGTATTTAATGTCGGCGATGCAAACTTTAACAATTAAGAATCTTCCCTACGTGTCTTATCAGTTGATAGGATTTATGTGTTTTCAGGTTTTACTGAACAGGATTGACACTCCTGCCCCCAGCCTTGGCTGCTTAATTACTAAAAGCATCATTACCAATCCAGTCTTTTTAAAGCTTTTTCACCTCAGACTCAATGAGGTGGGTTTCCTTGAGGAATATTATATCCGCTTACAGTTCATTAAAGTGAGACTCATATTTTTCCTTCTTATAGAGTTAACATTCCTTTTTATGTTCCAAGAAACATATTTAAATAAATTAGCCATAGGTACTCACAGGGGGAAGTGTCCCAAAAAACATCTTAGGCCATGCCCACTAAGACTCAGAGGTACAGCTAGGGTGAGAAGTCCAGGTTGAAGAATACCTAGAAGGGTTCATAAGGCTGAGAAACGTGGCCAGAAAGGGTGAAGCATCCTGCAGGATAAATGACCCAAATTCAACCTTCAGGGACATATTGGTAGATAATATTTTTGTGTGGTTTACATATATTACTCCAGGGGGGATTCTGTGCCAAAAAAAAATAAAAATTTTGCACCAAAAAATTAAAGATTCTGCACACAATATTTTAAAATTCTGCAAAATAATGCATATTTTATTTGTTAAAATAACAATATAATCATGCTGGTTTCAATTATTTTGGTTATTTATTTAAACTACAATACAATGGATGAAGAATGAGAATGGGGAGCATTGGAGGAAATCCCCTCTGTCTAATAGTAATGTAGCTAATATTGACCCTTTACTTCTAGTTATTAATCAACAAATATATGCAGCCATATGCTCAGTGTTACATCATAGCAACTGATGAGCAAGTGAGGGCTGGGGAATCAAATTCACAATTTATATTAGCTCCTGACCATCTCCAGAAAGGTCAGTAGCAAACAATTGATGGAGCACATTTTGATAGGAAATTTTTCAGTCCAAAAATGTAAACCAGTTCTAATCACTAAAGCACCATAAGCATTTATAAGGCCTCACAGTCCTTTACAATAAGGCTCCTTTACACCACTTTGGCAATGCAAAGGAGTCTTAAAAAATTTTTACACCTATTTTATACTCCTGGGGGGTTCACTAAGAACAATGGGAACAATTCACTAAGGCAGGCTGCTACATTCTGTTTTGCCTAAGTGGACAGAACCTGTCCCATGCCTCCCTCCCCAGAAACACCCCAAAGCCCTGCCCCTCCATGCTGAGTATGCCGCAATAGTGAGTGAGAGGGTCAGAGTGTCTCTCTCACATGCACGACTGTCCAGCCCTCCCGCCCCAGCGGTGATTTATGTCTCTACCGGCTGCTCCGGGCACCCAAACCAACCTGCCTGCACTGCCGGGGAGGCGCGTGTGACCGCTCTTGTGGCTTCCCTTTGCTTCCTCATCAGAAGTCATTTTTTTTGCAGGGAAGCAAAGAAATCTGTGTGGGCCATGAATTCTGTGCATGCGCTGTGACGCAAAAATTCCTCCAGGAGTAATATATATTGTTAAAGGTTAATGTAATTGAAAATTTCCTGTCTATACTGGATTCTGTTAATTCAGGGATCAAAGGAAATCTTAACATTTAAATGAACTGCAAATATAGTGATATCACCGTCTTGATTTCTCTTTGAAGTATATAGCAAATCCACCTGCAAATGGTGGAAAACAGGCAATTGCTTTATGTTAATCCGTGTAGCTAATTACTGGTGATGCTTCAGAAATAGGTCTCCTTCAGAGTCTCGATGATTGCCTTTTGTTCGCCTAAGAACTCTGAACTGTCAAGAGAAGACCTGGAATTGTATAAAAAAAACCCTTGGGTCATGATCCTTTTTCTCTCAGATCTGCTTGATACTTTACGCATAAAACTGAGATCTCCAGTCCCACCTGGATCACCCTGGAAATGAACATTGGACTGAATCTATGGACTAATTCTAAGAACTCTTTGCTACTCCAAAGCTCACCATCTCTACTATGAAACTAATCTCAGAACTGTACTTATGTTTGTATGTATACTGATCTTTTAATCAATATACTCTTTTCTTTTAAATAAATTTAAGTTCAGTTAATAAGAATCGGCTGTAAGCGTCTATGTGGGTAAGATCTGAAATATTCATTAACTTGGGAGGTAATGTGGCCGAGCCTTTGGGATTAGTAGAGCTTTCTTACATGATGAATAAGATTTTCAGTAATCCTCATCATATTTGACTTAGGTGTCTGGGTGGAAGCCCAAGGCTGGGTTGCTATACGGGAACTGTTTGGCTTCTGTGCAACCAGTAAGGTATTGTAGAAGCTGTTTTCTGCTGGCTTGATAGAATATTGAAATATCCACTAGCTTTGGGGATTGTCTGCCCCATTCTTTACAGTTTGCCCTAACTAAATAACCTCAGTGTGGCCCCCCTGGGACACTGGTCACAAAGGCATTTAGATGGAGAAGAGAAGCTAGAGTGGCTAGAGGTTAAGTAGGTAAGAAAGAGTTAAGAGGAGGTAGGATAGGGGGGTTGTAAAATAAGGCAAAGGCATGAAAGACCAATGCTCTCAAGTCAGAGTGGGATAAAAAAAATCAGGAAGTTAGAGGGGTATCCTGAATGAACACATCCTCTCTGTTCCACATCAAATGCAAAATATATGAATATGCCCAATCCTGCCCCTTGGTGCTTCCCCACACAAAAGGCAGGAGATAAGGTGGGGGAAAGGATGAACATTGCTGAATACATTTTAAATAAAGTTTCTGGGCTAAATGCACATAACTATGCATCGGATGCTAGAGTCCTACCAGACATATATCTGCTTGTGGATCCACTGGAAAAATGAGGGATGAGAAACAAGAAACTACTTTACCACCTCCTATCTACAGGTCGGTCCAAAATCCCAGTGTATGGCTCTCCAATGGCCAGCTCTTTAAAAACACACAGGAAGTAAAATAATGCCCTCATCCCTGTGCACGTTACCCAATATCAACATCTGCAATTTAAATGGAATACATTACCAGTATGCTGTTCTTAAAATCATTAAGTAAGGCAACCCTTCCCACACCCTACTCCTCTTCCTTCTGGAAGCACAAAACCAATGGGGAAAAAAGCCCATAACCATTATTAGAAATACAGTCAGGAGATCTGGACTGATAGATGGCCAACTGCAATTCGTATAGTTTGTTAAGCAAAGCAATCAACCTGGTGTTTCAAAGAGTGAATAGGATATAGTTACTGTCTCCACTGGAGCCAGGTTGGTCCGGATCCTTGCTCAGTGGGATGTGTTGTGCTGATTTGAGTCTATGAATGTCTGATGGTTCTGCCTGGCTTTAAATATGGGTACAATGGAGGATATGGGAGGTACAGAGCTGAGGTGGGCACTTCTCTGGATCCCTTCACTTCTGACAACAACAACCCAGCATCACAAGTGTTGAATAGCAAATCCCATGGCAATGTAATTTTTGTTCTATAGAAAAACAATACAATGTAGTTCTCTGCTTCTCCCAGTTTAGAGAAGCTAAGGGCCTGGCTATCCACCTTGATCTTAAAAAGAGCTTGGAAGGCTATAAAATAGGTCAGTCCTTTCTCCGTGGCCTGCTTCCTTGACATATTTAATAGGGCTCTTTTTTCAATTACCTCCTGGCTGTAGTTGGGAAATATCACTATTCTATGCCCTTTCCAGCTCAGGTTTCCTTTTTCCCAGGTTTTTTTTTTTTTTTTTTTTTTTTTTAAGTATTGTTTTTTTCACATCGTGTTTTAGAAAATTTAATATAAATGCTTGGCTTGGAATTAGTCAAGGGTTTGGGGGCTAGGAGCAATGGGTCCTTTCTATATTCAGCTCTGTGTCTGGGCATAAGGAAAGAATCTCAAATAGTGTCTTACACAAAAGTTCTACAGGTCTTTTCCCATTTCCTCAGGGTATCCAACCACCCTCAAATTATTTCTTCTGGACTGGCCTTACAGATCGATTCTATCTTTCAGCTTTTGGATCAGACATGGTTGGTCTGCACTGATCATAATAGAGTTCATATTGTCTTCTAAGGTAGACATTCTAACTTCTGCCTCCCTGATCCTGGAGATTAGCCCCTGCAAACTGAACTGGTGTGCTGCAGTTATGGTTTTAATTTCAGAGATATTCTCTGATACAGTGGTTCTCAAACTTTTTTTACTGGTGACCCCTCACATAGCGAGCGTCTGAGTGCAATCCCCCTTAGAAATTACTAACACTTTTTAATATATTTAACACCATTATAAATGCTGGAGGAAAAGCGCGGTTTGGGGTGGAGGCTGACAGCTCACGACCCCCCATGTAATAATCTCCCTACCCCCTGAGGGGTCCTGACCTTCAGTTTGAGAACCCCTGCTCTGATATTTTCATAAGCAGGATCTGTTCTTCAGCTATCTGCTTTATCATATTGTAGACTTGCTCCAGGCCTACTGTAAACTTATTCCTTCTCGAATGCTGCCATGCTGCCCTGCACAGAGCTATCAGAGACCCTCTGATTCTTCACAATTTCTGGTGAGTCTGGGGAGTTCAAAACCAGATCCATCTGCTACTATGATGTTAAAGAGCAGGATGAGCCATGCAGAGACAAAAAACTGTGGTGTTAGTACAGTGGATGTTGACAGTTTTTAGTGAGGCTGAGCAAAAGCTCCAGATCTAGGCAGACATTTTCCCCTGCTGGCTCCTGGAAGCTGGCCGAGGATATCTTTAGAGAAGTGCATAAAACGTATTTTCTGATTACTAAAATAACATTTGAACTCAATTGCTGACAAATCTTTGTGGCAACATCATTACTCATTGTACTTTGTTACATGACTTTTCAAAAAAAATAATTGCTCAATTCCTTCCTCTTTATAACCAATATTAATTTACCTGGGTCCTATTAAAATCCTTGGTAGCGGCACAAACAGCTTGTCTGGTTTCTACGTCTTTTCTTTGTAGCTCCATAGCCTTTTGATCTAGGTCTATCCTGTTCTTGTCATGGAGATCCTCTAAATTAGATTAAAACAGAATTTAGTTGATAAGGTTGATCCTCCATGCATATATAATTGTCATTTTAAAACAGTTGTTAGCTGATGAACTATTCACATAATATTAAACAGAAAGCCACCTCATGTATTCCTTTCCAAATTCCATGGCTAAGGTTTGTCATCATAGAATGTTTAATGAGTCAGTAAATTAACATATCAAGCAATCCAGTTTAGAAATGTAAAAAACGAAGCAAACTTTATTTACTTTTTTGTTCAAAACTTGTTTGGACAATGTTTTTAAAAAATATTGTAACTATCCCCAGAAAACACTTTTTTTTCAGGACAGAAACTAAAAAATAAATCAGAGCTTCATTTTATCTACTGTAACATTAGTATAAAAGCATAACAAGTACCTTGACTTCATTGAATCAAACATTCAAAATACACAAGCTTTTTTTAAACCACTCAGTCTCTCAATTTCAGGTGTATAGGGGAAAAGAAGATTAGAAATTCATGGGATCATCATAAGTTCTCAATAAAGGTACTTTAACTGAGACATTAAAACAAGTTCATTTTTGTCAGTCTGTAGAGGATGTCTATGTGAAGTTAAAATTCCAACAGCACTTTTATGAAATGAGTATTGAATACACTGAACTTTTCCTATATCACAGACTGGCATAATGGGATATTCTACAGTTTTGCGAATTATTCACAGTAGAACTTGTAAAAAAAAGAGCATGAAAATCAAACTTCTACCTTCGTTTGTTACCTGCAAATTTCTGATCTGCTAATGCATTCTTCCAGTCTCTCTGTTGCTGTAGAGACCATTCTCTTGACTGCTCCTTTTGAAATTTCACCCTCCGATCATGGTTTAAATCTTCTCCTAGAAACTTCTGCAAGCCGGATATAGTACATCGAGGGTCATTATCAGAGAGGCGAGCAGGAGTATCCTTCTTCAGGGCCTGTGGGTCAGACAAATCAAACTCACGCCGAGTTTCTGGCTTCTGAAAATTCTGTTGAAACTCAGTGACAGCTTTGTTTAGGTTTTTGATGTCCTCTTTCTGTCGTTCTTCTAACATACAGATGATCTTGTCATTTTGCTTCATTTCACCAGCTACAAAAAGATTATAAACAAGGTGAAACTGCGAGATTCAAAATGTACAGGGGGTTGTAAAAAATGAAGAATGTGATTTTGAAAAAAAGACTAGAAAATAAATCTACTAGACTTAAGTCATTTAGAAGGTCAAAGCTGGCAAATGATTTTTCTAAGCTGATTGAATAGCACTATTATAAAACCTCTCAATTTTTAAGAATCACTTTTGGCACCAGAAACTTGCTGGAAAATATAATAAAAAAATATACATAAAATAAAGACAGAAGATAAGACTGCTAATAAAATTAGATAGGTCTATTTTAATCACATTTTGTGTAGCATATCAATCCCAGGTACTGTAGAGCAATTCCTCAGCATCTACTACTAATTTGCAGTAGTGACTGAAACACAGTTACTTATTAGGAACACAAGAAACTATAAAAATAACAAATCAAGAGCTCTAAAATGAGGTATCACCAATGATATAGCTTAGAAAATATACTGGCAAACACCATCCCTTTTTGGAGAGTTTATTGTTAATTCCCTCCTCCAGTTCCAACATTGCAACTGATCCCGTCCCACGGAGTACACAGTCTAACTGTTTAACTATAATTCACAAGTAAATACCATTGCCTCTGTCAGAATGCATGTGTTCTGAAAGTTTCCAAAAGGGCAAATTCTGTTAGATATTGTGAATCAATGCCTGCCAGGAAAATCATGACCAGCAGCGGCTGTGCAGTGCGGAAGCTGGCTACTATATTTTGGCAATTCTTGAACCCACAGAGAGGTTACTCTGTGGGCCCTTTGTAAATGAAACCATAGAGGGGCATTCCAACCACGGTGAACCATGGTGCAGCCTCGAGGTCAGGGGATGTGGTCAGCATAATTATGTGTGTATGCCCTGACTCAGCAATGGCTCCTACTCACAACGCTGGTATAGATTATTTATGTTTCTATCACAAATAATCTATATACAGATGGCTGTCCATAATGAGCACCTCTAGGAGTAAAGAGTTATTGCAATGCATGTGCTTCAGTGGCACAGGTTCTATTAATATTTGCAGAACTGTACAGCCTTCCCCAAGTAAATTGATGAGTACTTTACACCCCCACCCCCGAATCAGATTAATTAAAATACACTTTCCTAATGGCATGTAGCATATACATGATGTAATATAAAAAAAAAATCCAAATATATAGAGTGGGCTAAACCCTGAAGACCTTATTGATAGAAAACTTCCATGGACTTTAGTGGAAGTTTCACCTAAGTAGGTACGGCAATATTTACCCAGTGTGGAAAAAAAATCTTTTCCCCCTCAAGTGATGACAGATATTGTTTCAAAGATGAGATACAAAAATAAATAGGATATACTTTCTATGTCTGAATTAAGAGGGAAAAACATAATCAGTCATGTGCTCACATATGGACAAGGTTTATGAAATTAATTTATATTTAGAAACTAAATGTGGAACCAAGGAAATACAAATTTGCTCAGATAACTATTACCATTTTAGTGCATATGTATCTTTATTTGCTGATACAGCGGTAGGTGATTCCTACAGCATACGCTTTCAGAATGAGTGCCTAAAGTGAGGATCCTAAGTCTGATCCTTTAAAGTATTATGCATAATTAAGGCTAAGATTTTATCATGCATATTTTTAGTAAAAGTCACGGATAGGTCACAGGCTTCCGTGAATTATTTTTTATTGCCTGTGACCTGTCCGTGATTTTTACTAAAAATATGCATGACAAATAGGGAGCTGCGGGGTCCCCACACTACACCTGGGGGCCTGGCTGGGAGCTGCAGGGCCCCCCTCTGCCCGGGGCTCTGAGCTGCGGGGCATCCATTGCCCATGGCAACCAGGAACTGTGGGGCACCCCCGCCACACACAGCGGCTGGGAGCTCCCGGGACACTCCCTTCCCTGCCCCTGGTGGCTGGGAGCTTGGGGCCTCGCAGTTCCCAGCCACCACGGGCAATGGGGGGACCTGCAGCTCCCAGGCGCTACAAGCTCAAGTCACCGAGGTCTCTGGAAGTCACAGATTCCGTGACCTCTGTGACAAAATCGTAGCCCTATGCATAAGCTTAACTTTACGCACAGGGCTCATTGGGACTACTGATATGTTTTAAGTTAAACTGATTTTCAAAAGGGCTGAAAAGCCAACACTTCCCGTTGTCTTCTACTCCTGGGGGAATTCTGTGCCAAAAAATTAAAAATTCTAAACATAATATTTCAAAATTCTGCAAAATTCTACATATTTTATTTGTCAAAATAACACAATATAATCACACCAGTTTAAATTATTCTGGTAACTTACTTGCTGACAGGTATTTTGAAATATGTCTGTAATAATACAGACAATGAAAAAGATTCAGGAAATGGTTTTTGTCAAATAGATTCCTTACTAGGCATATAAATACAGTACTTTGTGTAATTCATTTCAGCTACAATACAGAACCGCGAGCCCCCCCTCCCCGAAGCAGTGCAAAGGCTTGGGGGAGTCAGGGGTAACAGAGGAGCTGAAGGGAAAGGGAAGGAGCCTGTGAGTGAACCTGGAGGGTTGTTGGGTGTGGGTGGGAGAAATATGGAACAGGTTTTTTTTGGGGGGGGGGCAGGGAAGAATTGTTAGGGAGCCTCCCCCATGCAGACTCTGGCTGACCCCTGGCCTCTCCCATTCAGTCAGACACATCTTCCCCTGTCCCCTTGCACCCCTCAGTCACCCTATGTGTCTCTGCACCCTCTCCTCCAATCCCCATGTGTCCCTGCACCCCCTTGTCCCATGTCCCTGTGCCCCCACTCAGCCACCCCCTCCCCCATGTGTCCCTGCACCTCCTCCTCATCCCCATGTGGCCCTGTGCCCCTACTCAGCCACCCCCTCCCCCTTTCCCCATGTGGCCCTTCATCCCCTCCCCCTTTCCCCATCTGGCCCCACTCAGCCACTCTCCCTCCCCCATGTGTCCCTGCATTCCCTCCCCCTATCCACATGTGGCCCTGCATCACTTCCCTCCTGTTCCCATGTCTCTGTGCCCTCACTCAGCCACTCCCCTTCCCCCATGTGTCCCTGCATCCCTCCCCCTGTCCCTATGTGGCTCTGTGCCTCCACTCCCATTCAACCCCTGCCCCAGTGTGTCCTCCCCCAATAACCCTTATGAACCCCAGTTTGTGACCCCCCCAGCAGCCCCATGTGCCCCACACTGTCTGTCCCCTCATATCCCCTACCTCCTGACCTGGCCCCACCAGCATTGTGAAGAAGGCATCCTCTTCCCTTCCCTATCGCAGCTGGGGGTTGCTCGGGAGTGGCTGCTCTGTTCTAGTGCCACAGCAGCCCCTGGTAGGCAAAAAGCATAACTGCCGCAACTTTCTGGCAGAAGTTATTGCCTGTGGGGAAAAAAAATGATGCGCAGCACATGAATTATGTGCATGCAGAGCTGCGCAGAATTCCCCCAGGAGTAGTCTTCAGACCACTTACAGAGGTGCCTAACTTTTGGTACCAATTTTTAACATCTTGGCCTATATTTCCATGGCAGCAAATATTCAGGAAAAGACTGGTGGAAACATTTAAAAAGGAGAAAATGGAGAGAAAAGATTGCAAAACAGAGTACAAATGTTTACATATACTAATATAAAATTGTATTATTTATATAGCAATAAATATACCAATTGTCTCATGTCGTGCTCTCTCATTTGCCTCTTGAATCTTCTTATCATTGATTTGAGTATCCAAAGCATCCTCATCAACCTATTATAATGAAAAAAATTAAACTCTGTAAAAATTATTTATTCTATTGAAAATATTTACCGTTTACCGGCTCTAGTCCAACCTTGTATATTAAAATGTCCACCTGAGCCAGAAATGAATGTATTTGCCTTGCAAAATTATAATTCTAGACAGCTGTGAATTACGTTATTGCCAGTGAAATGGCTTTAATGGTAAATTACAGGCACTTTACTATTTAAAGTATGTGGCTGCAAAAAGAAAATCCAACAATAATCTTCCTGTTTGTTCACTTCATTCTAACAGCAACAGGTACATTCTTATTCCGAAACAACATAACATTACAAGGTTAGGTTGAGCTCCAATACATTAGATGAAATGTTTCTTCCACTGTAGAGGACATTCCTACTTAAGTTACTTATCTTTCATCCATTTACATATATTAAATAGTTGTAAAGGTTTTTGACACTCACTTAAGAGTTATAATAGTTTTCAGTTCTAAAACGTTTGTGCACTTCTGTAAAATGTACCATTTTGACTCAAACATCTGTTGGAGGCGGAGATGGCGGTAAGAGGGAATTTTCAACCTTCACAGTGTGAAGCATGGTATCTGATGTTTCAGCATGCAACTGGGGTTCTGTCCCTGACTCATCCACAGATTTTCTGTGTGACCTTGGCCAAGTGACTTAATCTCTTTTTGTATCTATAAAGGTGGGATAATAATCCTTAATTGTCTTGGTAAAGCACTTTTAGATCCTTGGATGAAAAATGCAAGGTATTAATTATTCTGTATTTGGATTAAGCAAGTGCCCTCAAAACAGATCACAGTAGAAAAAACATATGGTGCGATGCTGCCTAGGATTGCTGAATATGCTGATTAGGTGAAGAAACAAAGTCTGATCTTATGATGTATGAAAGCAGCAGAAGTCCTAGAATACCTTCAAATGATAAAGTTCAAAACCATGCAGTACTGGATTCTAAATATAAACTGTTATGAGGAAATATTTGGTTAATAAAGTTCTTCACAATTTCAGTAATAAGTTAAGGAAAAATTAAACATGCTTCCTTTGGTAGATTCTAGGCATAAAATGGACAGATAAAGACTGGACAGATTATACAAATTTTGAACTACTGTACCAGCTATATACCTTCTCTGAACAGTTTTCTCTTGTCCAGAAAATACCCAGAAAAGAACTGCTCCAAATCACACAGATCTTTAGTACTCATCTGAATAGTCCAGAATCCCAACCTGAGAGGATCTGAAATGCTAGTCATTCCACTAACTGCATGCCAAGATATCAATAGAATTGCAGTGATGAATTATTTGCTATGCTGAGGCTTCCAACTGGTTTTTCTAATCTGTTCTTATAATAATCTTTCTTTATTTGTAATTTTACACCTTTTTTGTACATATTCATACTGTGTATATATTAATTCATATTCATTTTTTATTTGGTTGTGTATTTGACTGGAAGCACGAATATACTGTATATTTTGTAGGCTTGCAGGATCTTTCTACTTTGTGCTATGCTTAATTTCAGCGCACAGGACAACCCCCACTCTGAATGTTATCTTTCACATGTTGAATACACTATTTTAATTAAACCAACAAAAACATTTATAGAATCCTTTGTTAGGTTTATCTTTCATTTCTTATGTTTGTCTCTCCTGCAAATTGATTCAACATACTAGTGCAAAAGTCTTTGGGCCAGATCCTCAGATGGTATAGATCAGAATAGTTCCATTAAGTGGAGATATGCAGATTTACATCAGGTGAGGATTTATCTTTTAAACTTTTAAAATCATGTGGTAGACACATATGTCATGGCAAAAGCCAAATGATGAATGTCCCTGTGCAAGAAACTGGTCTTCAGTTGTCTAGTTACTTTACCTGTGTGGGCAGACTGTCTGACAATTGCCAAGTACACCTCTACCCCGATATAACGCGACCCGATATAACACGAATTTGGATATAACGCGGTAAAGCAGTGCTCCGGGGGGGCGGGGCTGCGCACTCCGGCGGATCAAAGCAAGTTTGATATTATGTGGTTTCACCTATAACGCGGTAAGATTTTTTGGCTCCCGAGGACAGCGCTATATCGGGGTAGAGGTGTACATGATTTCTTGCACCCTCCTCAGAAGCATCTAGCACTGGCCATTACTGGTGACAGGATACTGGATCAGATGGACCACTGGACCATCTTATTCCCTTGTAACTAAGGTGACTGTGGCATAAAGGCCCCAGGCATAAATCCAAGGATTTATTGAAAATCTAAGTGAAATTATCCTTCCAATGACTCATGGATAGTAAAAAAATTCAACCCTAACACTCTATGGATCAAATTCAGACCAGTCATAAACAGGTCGAATCCACTGAAGTCAATGGACTGAACCTGATTTCACCAATTCTGAATCTAGTTTTAGGTGATACTAATAAAAAGTTGTTAATACATTAATAACACTGAAGGAAGGTTATATATTCTAATATATTCTATATGTCTAAGGGACATTTTAATGTCCCTTAATGGCTGTGAAAAACGTGTCACAGACCGTGAAATAAGCCCTTCCTTGTGAAATCCCATGTCCCCTCGTTCCTAGGAGTGCCCCAGCAAAGGGGGCTCCTAGCTCCAGCTGGGCTGGAGAGGGACAGGACTTGTCCATCTCCTGCACAGCCACTCTGGGGGAGCGGGAGAGAGACAAGACCCACCTCCAGGTGCCACCCCCGCTGCAGGACACTCTGGGACTGGGCAGCAGCCCCTGAGGTTCCTGCAGCTGGAGGAGACTTGTGGAGTTGGGTCCAATCTTCCCTGTGCTGCTGGGAGCACCCCAGCAAACGGGGTTCCTAGCTCCGGCTGGGTTGGCGAGGGACAGGACTTGTCCATCCCCTGCACAACTGTTTGGGGTGGTGGGGGAGGGAGATCAGACCCACCTCCACCCCCGGGAACCTCCTGTGCCTGCAGGAAGCTCTGCGGTTGCTGCCTTCAGAGTCCAGCTCTGAGGGTGGCATCCCATAACCACCTATTACAGGTTTGCGACCCCCCCCCAAAATCTTCTTTTGGGTTGGTACCCTCAGGGTTACAACACTGTGAAATCTACTAATTTTAAAATCCTATGGCTGTGAAATTGACCATAATGAACCCTGAATTTGGTAGGGACCTACCTATAGTATATCTGAGGCTCTCAAGGGACTACAAACATAATTTAGCCTCATTGCACCTCTGTAAGTTAGTGAAGTCCCCCCCGCAAAAAACAAACTGGAAGAGACAGACACATAATGGGTCTGATTCTCAGTTGTCAGTACCTTGTGCAGTTATTTACAGCAGTGTTGCTATCATTCTGATTTGGTAGTGTCTTATGTCCACCTTCCACTTGCTCTGCACTAGTGTAAATGACTACTTAAGGCAGGGGTGGCCAACCTGTAGCTCTTCAGAAGTTAATATGTGGCTCCTTGTATAGACATGGACTCTGGGGCTGGAGCTACAGGTGCCAACTTTCCAATGTTCCGGGGGGTGCTCACTGCTCAACCCCTGGCTCTGCCACAGGCCCTGCCCCCACTACACCCCTTCCCACCCCGTCCCTGGAGCCTGCAATGCCCTCGCTCCTCTCCCTCCCACCCAGAGCCTCCTGCATGTCACAAAACAGCTGATCGGGAGGTGTGGGGAGGCGCTGATCGGCGGGGCTGCCAGTGGGCGAGAGGTGCTGGGAGTGGGGAGAGGGAGCTGATGGGAGGCTGCTGACGTATTACTGTGGCTCCTTGGCAATGTACATTGGTAAATTCTGGCTCCTTCTTAGGCTCAGGTTGGCCACCCTTGACTTAAGGTGCAGGGTAGTGGGCAATCAAGCCCTATAGATATAAAGGTATGTTTGCCATAGGGAAAGGCTCCAGCAGCTCCCCACTACCTCACCCCTGCTGTACAGCCTTTCACTGACATGAGTAGCTAAGCAGCTACACACGGCAGTGCGGACTCTGCCTGCTTGTCACTGTGGCGTGTAGCTGCATACACCCTACAAGCCACCGCAAGTGGTGTGAGTAGTGTAAACGCAACCTAAATATATACCCACACAGGGCCTGATTCGGTTTCCACTAAAGAAAGCTGAAGTTTTGTCCTTGGTTTCAATGGTTTGTCCTTGGTTTCAATGGAAGCAGGATGGGCTACACATGTAAGAACTGCAGAGGTAATCTTCCAACACTGGAAATGTTGAGAGGCTCTCTAAATTGGAGTGTGTGCCTTCTAAATATGAGACCACCCAGCATGGCTCGGTGCTTCCCCGTCTATTATTGGGGATAAAGACACTCACCTTTGTAAAGTGCTTTCAGCCCCCAGGACAAAAACCGCAACACTGTCACTCCTGGGTATTACTGGTCCCTGGACGAAGCCACGTTTCCAGGTACTTGTGGCCCCGCCTTTGAGTCCCGATGCATGATCATTAATTTAATCGGTCCCCATAGAAGTCGGCACCCAACAGTCCCGGGGGGGGTGGGCCAGTCCGCCCCTAGACTGCGCCACGAGGCGGCAGCCCCCGCCCCGCTCCCCTGGAAAGCGCCTCCCGCCGGCCGTCCCCGCCGCCCGCTTACCCCGATGGTCCTGACTCGGGCGTTGAAGATGCGGCTCTGCCGGTGCAGCTCGCGCTGCCGCCTCCGCTCCAGCGCAGCCGCCTCGGCCAGGTCCCGCTGCAGGCCCAGCTTGCGCATGGTGCCCGCGGGGGGCGAGGTCCCACCAAGGCCGAACAACGACGATCTCCCGGGGCCCTGATTCCCCGCCCCAGGCTGCCGCCGGGCGATGTCAACAGAGCGGGTTGCTAAGGGAACGAGCCCGCCCCCCTGATTTCCGCGGTCAGGTCCCTCCCCCGCTTGGCTCCTCCTCCCTGGTCCCGCTCCCCTCAGAAATCTCGCGAGACAAGCCGTCTTTTCCCGCGGGAACTAGCACGAGGCGGCTTCGCCTCAGTGTCTCGCGCTGCGCGTCCGCTTTTGTGAAGCCGCAGGTTGCCTGAGGGCGGCGCGCGGCGCGGAAGCTGCGCGTGACACCTGCCCACCCCCTGCGCGCGCGCACCCTCCCACATAACCCAACTACTCAGGGGAGGGGCGTTTCAGACATTAACGGCCGCCGTCCCCTCTGGGGTCCCGGCTCGCCCCTCCCCGCGGGGATGGGTTACCTGAAGCTGCTGCTGCTGGAGAACTTCAAGTCATGGCGGGGGCGGCAGAGCATCGGCCCTTTCATGAGATTCAACTGCATCATTGGGCCCAACGGATCAGGTAGGGCAGGGCAGGCCACAGCCCAGGGGGCACCAGGGCTTTGCCGGGCTGAGCCCAGCCTGAGGGTCGGACAGCTACCCCACCCTGGGGATAGTGACTTGCCTCCTGCCCAGACCCGAGGGGGTGGTGGCTGCAGCTGCCCTGATCCCACCGACAGAATGCCAACTACCCCGCTGGCCCTGGTGTAACCGCAGCGTCGCAAACCCCAGTGTGGACACAGCACTTGGGGTCTGAAGTCAGGGATGCGCTAAAGAGGCCCAGCCCCAGTGTCTACCCAGCTGGTTTTAGCGACGTAGCCCGAGCTCCGCAAGCTGGAGTTCATCACACTGGGTTCACACTTCCTGCCGCTTGCTATGTAGACATACGTAAAGTAGGCCTGGTCTGGCTGCGTGGTGGTGTCAGGCGGCCCAGGGTGCCTCCCCTCTAGAAGAAAGGGCCAAGTCAGAGCCTCGTCTTCACTGATGACAGGTGTGTGTTTACCTTGGGGTGACTAACATGTGCAAGCTCTCCTGCTGTCAAATCCTAGTGCAGGCAAGGCTTTACCAGCCCCTAGACTAAGTGGTGGGGTCAATCTGGGCCTGGGGTGCTGATCTCGCCCTGCTACCTCAGGGCAAACACAACAAGGGCCTTGTCTCCACTGGGGGTTTTACCGCAAGATAATGATTGTGCTCGTTCATCTCATTGGGGGGGAAAACAAAACAAAACCTTTCAAAGCTGTGAAGATAAAGCCTAAGGTAGTTATCACTGAACCCAGCTTGAACTCTACTACTTTTTCTACTCAAAACAAAAAACCTTACTTACAGTGGTGTACATTTCCCTATTAATAATAATAATAATTAATAATGTAGACAATGCAATGTAGACACGGCCTTATAAACCCTCTCCAGTTGGCGCTGTTGGGAATCACAGCACAGACCAAGCCCAGATGGCTGGATCTATTCTTGTTTTGATCACATTTGGAGCAAGTTTAACTAAAATGACAGTAAAATCATGGCCAGGTGTTATTTTGCATCCCCTACCACAGCTCAACAATGGGAGATTTTTTTTCATAAACGTGTGTAGAAAAAGCAGTAGACGCTATAACCAAACTTATCCAAGGAGGGAGAGAGTTGTCCAGTGGTTACCGCAGGGGCCTAGGGTTTTATATTTTTCATTGCTTTAATTTAACTTAATTTTTGTCTGTTAGTGGATCACTCCTACCCTGTCTCCCACTGTTTCTAATGTTCAAAATATTGAATGAAGTTTTTCAGATACTCATCCAGTTAAATCAGCATAAGTTACATGAATCAATAGCCAGAAGAAACTCTGATGCTGTGTAATCCCCAACATTCAGTTCAAGAATGTTCTTATTTTTTCCCCTCTTCTGTTATTTTGGGGGCGGGAGGAGGGCAAGAGAGGAAGATACAGTGTAATGTTGAAGTAGTGATTCTGGGAGACCAGAAAAATGAGGGTGCTATCAGGAATGACAGATAAGAGAAAGGGTGAGTGGAGAAAAGTTTTGGTGGAAAGATAATGTACTAAGTATTAGAAATATTAGCAGAAAAAATATTCATAATAGTGTAAAGAAATATGAAAAAGACATTCTTTGGAATTCAAGAATCTGTAAGAAAGAGTTCTAAATGCATTATGGAATATTTTGGTAACACTGTCAATGTCTGTAGTATGTAGGAAGCAACTGATATTGTCAAGCAAACTGAAGTAAAGGGGGGGAAATTAGAGATGCTTAGATAAAGGGTGTATAGACCTGGATATGTCATAAACTAAGTATGGAATTCAGTGGTGAAACACTTTTATAATCATTAATCTGTTGCAGACATTGATACCAGCTGTTGGTTATAAATTACTTTCAAACATGTAAACCTCTTCTACAATTTTATTTTAAATAGATGTTTCTTAAATACATACATAGGTTCTGGAAGACAACAAAACTGAGATCGAAATAAAAGATTAGAAATAAGTAGTCAGCTAAGTATGTTCATACCTATCCAACTCTAAAAAAATTAAAAGTTAATGTTTTTTTGCTCATTTTAAAGGAAAATCAAACATAATGGATGCCCTTAGTTTTGTAATGGGTGAAAGAACAGCAAATTTAAGAGTAAAAAGTGTTCGAGAACTTATTCATGGAGCACACGTTGGAAAGCCATTTTCCTCTACTGCAAGTGTGAAAATAGTGTACTGTGAAGAGAATGGAGAAGAGAAAACATTTTCAAGAATTATTCGAGGTAAGTAGTAGGGTTTTTTTTTTTTCCAGATATTTTCTGTGCTTGATATAGAAAACTTGCAGTGGACTATTTATTTTTAAATCTTAAATATATAATAATCTGATGGTACAACACGGACTAGTGAATCCTTTGGAATTATTAAGCCAATTTTTATAGTACTGGTCATGATAGCCAGGTGCTGTAATTATAAGGATGAAAACAGTAATAAAGTAGAAGAGTTAATCAGATGCTAAACAAAATAGATGTTATGCTCCCCGCCCTAATGATTGCCCAACTGTGGCTCTGAGAGTTTATCAAAGGAAGTGAGTTCCATGGGGCAGTCTACTGTGACAGCCATGTTATGGACACAAGCCCAGATTCTCTATGCTATTTAGGCTCCTGACTTCCATTGAAATCGATGGGAGTTAGGTGCCTAGATACCTTTGAGGATCTGGGCCATGGTTTACAACATTGGAAGCACTCCCAAGGCTAATCCTAATTACTTTTAGGAGAGGTATAGGATTGGTAGCTGTATCTAATGGTCACTGATCATTCCAGTCTTTAAAGGTTAACACCACATGGAAAAGAAAAGGAAGCCAGTGCAGAGACCTGAGCAAAGGAGATGCAACTGCCCCACGCTACTCAGGAGGAGAGCAGCTGCATTCTGCTCTAGCTCCAGTGCCCGGGTGGACTTCAGGGGTAGTCCTGAGAATGTTATGGTAGTCAAGATTGGTATTAACAGGTGTGGCTAATGCTGTAATATCCACATTAGAGAATAATGGTTGCATTTTGGAGATCATAGAATCACAGAAATGTAGGGCTAGAAGGGACCTTGAGAGGTCATCTAGTCCACCCTCCGTTTTGAAGCAGGGTTACCTAGACCATGTCTAAGCTGTTCTTAAAAGCCTCCAATGATGGGGATTCCACAACTTCTCTTGGTAACCTGTTCCAATACTTTGTTAGCTTGATAGTTAAAGTCTTTCATAATATCTAATGTAAACTCCCTTGCTATAGATTAAGATAACTACTACCGTAGTTGTCCTCCCTTCAGTGGACATGGGCAGTTGATTGCTGTTCTCTTTAGAACAGCCCTTAAAATATTTAGAGACTGTTATCCTGTCCCCCTTTAGTCATCTTTTCTTAAGATTAAACATGCCAAGTATTTTTAACCCTTTTCTCATAATTCAGGTTTTCTAAAGTGTTGATGATCTTCTTTTTTTTTTTTTAATTCTTCTCTGAACTCTCTCCAGTTTGTCCATATTTTTCCTTAAGTAAAACTGGACACAGTATTCCAGCTGAGGGCCTCACCAATTCTAAGTAGACTGGAACAGTTACCTCCCTTGTCTTATGTACAACACTCCTGTTAATACACCACAGAATGATATTAGCCTTTTTTTGCAACTGCATCACATTGACTCATATTTACTTTGTGACCAACTATAACCCCCTTTCAGCAGTAGTACTACCTAGCCAGTTATTCCCCATTTTGTAGGGTCCATTTAATTTTTTTCCTTCCTAAATTAAGTTTGCATTTGTCTTTTATTGAATTTCATCTTGTTGGTTTCAGACTAATACTTTGATTTGTCATGGTCACTGTGAATTCTAATCCTGTCCTCCAAAGTGCTTTCAACCCTTCCCAACTTGGTGTCATCAGCAAATTTTATAAGCATACTCTTCACTCCATTAATCCAACTAATGAATAAAAATATTGAATATTACCAGAACAGACCCCTGCAGGACTCCATTAGATCCAAGCTCCCAGTTTGATAGTGAACCATTGATACTCTTTGAGTATGGTTTTTCAACCAGTTGTGCACCCATTTTATAGCAATTTCATATAGACCACTTTCTCCTAGTTTGCTTATGAGACTGTCAAGTGGGACAGTGTCAAAAACTTTATTGAAATCAAGATGTACCATGTTTACTGCTTCCTCCCCTCCTATTCACTTGGCTAGTAACTCAAAGATAATCTCTAATGGTTCTGTGATTGCTTCAGCTAGTTCTTTAAGTACCCTGGGGTGAACTTTGTCAGCCCCTAACAACTTGAATACATCTAATTTAGCTAAATATTTAATCTGTTCTTTCCCTGTTCTGGCTTGCATTCCTTCCATTTTGTTATTTAATCGTGTTAAGCATCCAATGACAATTAACCTTCTTAGTGTAGACTGAAGTAAAACAGGCATTAGCTACCTGCATTGTGGGGTAGTCAGTTAGTAGCTCTCCTTCCCCGCTGTGTCTATTTAGAACTTTTTACTGCCTTTTTATGTGCTTTGCTAGGTGTAAGTCATTTTGTGTTGTAGCCTTTCTCATTTTGTACCTACATGCTTGTACTAGTCTTCTGTACTCATTCTTAGCAATTTGTTCATGTTTCCTCTTTTTGTAGGATTCCTTTTTGATTTTTCAGGTCATTTTAAGAGCTCCTGATGCAGCCCATTTGGCCTCTTATTGTTCTTCCTGTCTTCCTTTCCTATTGGGATAGCTTGCTGTTGTGCCTTTAATATTATCTCCTTGAGAAGCTGCCAGCTCTCCTGAACTCCTTTTTCCCTTATCATTTCTTCCCATGGAACCTTACCTACCAGTTCTCCAAGTTTGTTAAAGTCTGCTTTTTTTTAAGTCTCTTTTCCTTATTCTGCTGCCCTCACTTTTTCCTTTCTTTCGAATCATGAAATGTATCATTTTATGATTACTATCAGTTCTCTTCCACTTTTGGATTTGCAACCAATTCCTCCTTGTTAGTCAGTATCAAGCCTAAAATGGCTGCTGTTCTCCTCTACCTCCGGAATCAAAAAGTTCTCCCCAACACATTCCAAGAACGTATTGGACATTTTGAGTTTTGTCATATTACTTTTCCACCAGATATCTGGGTAGTTAAAATCCACCATTACTAACAGGTCTTATGTTTTGGATATTTCTGTTCTAGAAATATTTGTCATAGAAATGCGTCATCCACCACTTCCTCCTGTTTTAGTTGTCTATCGCAGACCCTTACCCTGATATCAACCTTGTTTTCCCTCCGCCCCTGTCTTTTATCTTCACCCAGAGACTTTCACATGGTTTGTCACTCACCTCCTTCTGGACCTCAGAAGACGTGTAGACCTTCTTAATATACAAAAGGGGGAACAGGTGACCTGATTAGATGAAGTGTCAAATGCACAACATAAATTAATAGTTCAAATATTTGTTACATGATACTTTAATTTTATTGTTTCTTCCTTTATTAGGTAGTTGTTCTGAGTTTCTTTTCAATGATAAAGCTGTTAGCCGATCTGTTTACACAGCAGAGCTTGAAAAAATAGGCATAATTGTCAAAGCAAGGAACTGCATGGTTTTTCAGGTAAGCATTTAAGGTACTTGGTAACCTCCCAAAGCTTGAGTGCAGATTGGGAGTGCTGGGACTAGACAGTTAATGCTGCTCCCTGGTCAGCCAAACAGGTAATTAGTCCCTCATGAATAATAGCAGTCTTGTCCTAGCCTAGAAAGTCTAGGCCATAAAATGGGAATTGCAAGGTTTCTCTGTGTGTTGGGCAATAGAGGGTGTGGAAGGGAGGTAGGGGGAAGCATTATTCATCATGGGAAACCCAGTAATTTCTGTGCTTCAGTTTATAAGTTGAAAAAGGTCTTCATGTTTTGGATTAAAAAAAAAACAAACCTAAAATTGGCTAACCACCTTATTTCTGGAGCCAAAATAATTCTTGACTCAACTTATAATACTCATAAATATGTGGATGGAAAATCTTGTTAGGACATCTAGTTCCTCTTTGACAAGCACAGTTTTTCCTTAAATATATTTTCCAAAGTTCTTTGTCCTGTCTAGTGTGTATTAATCTTCTTAAAGTGTGAATTTACTGCTTTTGAAAAGTGCCATTGTGATGCCTTCTGGTATATTGTCAGTCATCTGGCTACCACCTGTCCTTAAGCAGGAGGAAGCCTTGTCTGTGCCTGCTAGGGGTCAGCCTCCCAACTCTACCAGCCATGAACAATGCAAGCACTCCCCTCTAGGGCTTGCAAGACCCATTGTTTCTCTGCAGGTTGACAATAGGCATGATCCAACGCTCAAGCCCTCTGAGCATCTCCCTGGAGTGTCCAGGTCCAGTCCACTGGGCGCTCACAGTATTCACAGGTTTGCTGCTTCCAAAGAAACAGGGCACTCCTGCTTACCAGTTCTACCTCAGATTACCACTCCTCTTAACAGACAGCACTTATACTTGACTTCACTATAAATTAATTTAACAAAGCATAGAGATTCTAATAATAGCAAGTAGAAGTATTGGAAACAAATGATTACATTTATACAACAAAATCAAAACACACTTTCTAGAGTGTAGGCTTAATTATAAGACATGAGAGTATTTTGTTAGAGTATTGCTCATGCAAAATCCTTGCAGCATTTTACAACCAAGGTTAGCTGTGACCCTCCTTTCAAGAGACAGTCGTGCTGTCAGCTTGCCTCCTGGGTGAAGGATCCTGTGTGTTTCCTTATATCCCCATATATACTCTAAGAGTTCTTTGTCTTTAGTAATAAGCAGGCCTTCCCCTTCAGTTTCTTTCATCCTGTGAATTTCCTTTCTGTAGATTTCACAGTCACTTCTTTTGCCTGTGGCTCAGTATGCAAAAAGGCATACATTATGAGGCATACAATACAAAAATGGCCAGACAAGGAGACAGGTGTCTATTGCCTTCTGTCCGAAAGGAACATTTCTGAGGTATGTCACCTTCTGGTGACTTGCCTTAACTCCAAGACCTTAAGAACATGCCGTATATACTTGATCATAAGCCGGTTCGTTTATATGCCGACCGCCCCCCCCAAGATGGATAAGTAAAAATGGAAAATTTTTATGACCCATTCATAAGCCGACCCTATAATTCAGGGGTCAGCAAACTTTTTGGCTCCCGGGCCATCAGGATAAACCACTAGTGGGCAGAGATGGTTTGTTTACCTCGAGTGTCCGCAGGCACGGAGGTAAACCTAAGTAAAGAAAGTGTCCCGGTGCGCCAGCTGCTTTACTCTGACAGGACGGGCCGGCAACTGGAGGGGAAATGTTTTTTGGGGGGGGGGAGAAGCTGGGGGTCAGGGGAGTAACCCTTGTGACCACCCCCCACAGGACCCCACCCCTAGCCCGGGACCCCCACACTCTCCACATCCCATCCTTTCCCACCTTATTTGGGGAGGGCCAGGGGAGGATGTCTCTGGCCTGGCTGGAACTGCTCCGGCAGGCTGGGCAGCGCGGCCACAGCCTGCTCTGGGGGGTGGGGCCGAGTGACACAGCTGCAGCCTGCCAGCCCCGGAGTTGCAGCTGCTTCAGAGGCTAGGGGGAGAGCAGCGTGGCCAGAAGCGGAGAGACTCTGGCCCCGCCTCTTCCCTTCTAGCTCTGCTGGCTGTGCTGCCTCTCCTTGCTCCCTCTGTTGGGGGGAGGGGCTGTGTCCCACCTCTCCCTCTCTATACCCGTTCATAAGCCGACGCCCCACCCCCCACCCCGTCTCTGGTGCTTCCCTTTTTTACTAATAAAATTTGGCTTATGAACGAGTATATACGGTAATTTTTAGATTAAAAGCATAACTCCTTAAATATTATCTGTACATACATTTTGCAGTGAGTATGATAACCAGTGGGCTACTGGCTCTTGGTAGAGACCTCACATGCCATACTTCAGTGAACTATTATGCATATATCCAACCCAGGGGATCCCTGTAAAACCCTGTGCACTCTGCCAGTTGTCACCAAGAGGTCCCTGGGTCACAGCCACTTATTTGACATCACTAGAGACCAAAATCTTTTTATTTATGAAGAAGGTGCCTCACAATATCACCTTCGCCACATTGGTTTATTAATGAGCCCAAATACTCCTCTGAAGAACCACTTCCAAGGTCAACGTTCATTTTTCTTATCTGTTCAGTTATTGGGCTGTCTATTGAGACTACCAGTAAGGATGCTAATGGTGATAGTGTGCTTTTTGTGAGTTGGAGGTGTATATCCACTGGGAAATAGAGTAAAATCATATAGACTATGGAACCATCTGTGAGTAACCACTCTTGGTAAATAGGGAACTATGGTGGATTTGAATTAGTGACATGCAGACGAAAGACTATATCCCATTGTTAATAGTCTGTTATTGAGTTCTCCAATCCGTTTAGTTTAACCAGATGTTAAATTAACCCCCAAACAATTTTTAAAAAGCAGATTATCTTAAAACAATTGAAACTTACTTTCAGTGGTTGATAATGGGATTTGAATTCTTAGTCCTAATCTGCCTCACAAGTCTGTTAAAATACTAGCTTCCTGTTTAATTTTTTTGCAAACTGTATTTGGCAGTTAAGTATTTTTAGTTTTATATTCCTTCTAATTAGATATCGTGGTTAAAAATCTCTTCTTCTAATTTAGCTTTCCTTTAAATATAGATAATGCATATCAAAAATAGTAATATCACAGTTACAGAATAAATATATACAGTACTTAATTTTCAAGCTCCACTAACTTGTCTGCTTTAAAAAAATTATCAAAATAGGGAAGGAACTGAATCTACATTTCATAAACTCTTAGAAATTTTTAATTAGATAAGTTTCCTCCAGTCCCATAACATAATGGGTGTTGGGATAAATATAACACTGTACTTTGTATTAGTGATAACACTTCCTGACTGGAGTCTTTGTTTCCCAAATTTTAATCTTTAGTATAGAAAAAAATTTGGATGAATTATGTAAATTATATATTCTTGAATAGTGAGGTTTGTTTTGTAATTTCTGATTGACTTTTTACTGCCAGTACTACATGATTCCACAACTTTCGCTTTTTCATATATGGCGTGTCAGTGTCCAGTTTAGGTTCAGTGGACTTTCAAGTCTCTGTGATTGGGAGGCTATTGAAACTAGTGAAATATCATTTGTTATACCTTGATTTTAAGAAACTGAATAGAACAATATTGCCAGCAATTTCAGATTCCCTCTTTGTACAGTACAGTGATCTGCAGTGCTATGATTCTCAGTGCTACATCTTTGAAACTCTATTCTAGGGAGCAGTAGAGTCAATTGCAATGAAGAAGCCCAAGGAGAGAACCCAGCTTTTTGAACAGATTAGTAATTCATGTGAGTTTGCTGAGGAATATGAGAGAAAGAAGAAGAAAATGCAACAGGCAGAGGGGGATGCGCAGTTTAATTATAACAAGAAAAAACATGTGGCAGTAGAACGCAAGCATGCAAAGTTAGAGAAAGAGGAGGTAATTCCAAAAATAACATAAAGGAGGTTTTCATATTTAAGAAAGCATATGGCATAGTGGTTGATCCTGCAAACTCTATTAGCATAGTGTGAGTTTATAGGATCAGAACCTTAGTAAAAGTACATAGAGCTTGGGTCAAACACTTCTAATACATTTAAAATAAATACATTTTCCTTGTTTTCTGTGGAAAGTGGTGGTTCTTTAAAAGTGTTTTTTGGTAAATGCTTTTCCACATAATGTGATTAATTTGTATAATCTGAAATACTTAACCAAAACAAAAAATCAGCAAGGAAGACACTACGTTTTCCTGTGGGACAGGATTAATAGTTAAGTATCTCCTGCCAATGTACATCGGTAGTATGTCGTTTCTGTATTTCTGCCCTTTTTGTACAGTTACTATGTGATGCAGTAGTGGCACTTACTGGGCAGAATGTTTAAAAATGGAAGAATAAACTTTGCATCCAAAAATACTTGGTCTCAGAAGGCTCAATCCTGCAACTTGCCAAACAATGATAGTGAGCTTTGTTCTGGAGGTGTGAAACTTATTGAAACCAAGCTAAATGTCTACATTCTTCTTTTCCCTGGAGTGTTCAGTGACCCTGTATTGCGAAGTTTGTTGCCTGAGTGCATGCATGAGAGAGAAAAAGCAGTTATGATTTACTGTTGGGTGGCATTCATAATATTCAACAGGAAATGGAGTTGAATATAATAGTTTCTAAGTATACTAGGTTCAGTAGTCATAAATATGTTTTTTAATGAAATAAATGACAATGTATTCTGCAGGACTGGCAATTCTTATAGTAACTACTGCATTATATGGCTGAGTTTTTTGTGATTGGCGCACTTTGCTGGAATCATAGTCACCAGTACTTTAGCTCATTTTACTCTGGACCTGAGATTAGACTGCTAGTGACTAAAAATTCTTTTTTAAACTGCAAATAAAAATTTGCTGTTTGTAGGCAGAGCGTTACCAGATGCTGCTTGAAGAGCTGAAAGAAAACAGGATACAGCTGCAACTTTTCCGACTTTATCACAATGAGAAAAAAATTGACTTTTTGAACAACAAATTGGATGAAAAGAACATGGATGTGAATACCAAGGAAGACTCCCTTTCTTCTGCTGAAGACACATTTAAAGCTAAGAAAAAAGTGCTTGGAATATTAAATAGAGACCAACAACACATGGAAAAAGAAATGAAGTAAGTTTTCCTATGATAGAACTGAACTGAGATTTTGAGAGTTAGTCTGCATTCTAAGTTACTCTTCAAAGTGTATTTCCTGATCAAGAGAGTGGGTGAAATTCTGACCCCATTGAAGTCAATGGGAGATTTCTAAAATAATAATCACTGTGTTACAGAATAAATATATATAATACTTAATTTTCAGCCACTTCATTTGTCACTATTCTCAATAAAACATTATACCTGTTCACTATAGCATTGTACTTCATGTTTAAACCTATATTTTTGGTTATATGTATCAAAATATGACCTTTGGACTGGAACATCTCATACTTGGTCCCCACCTAAAAGGTGATTTATTTATTTTTTAAATTAAATTATCTTGTTCCAGGCTGCATTTCTTGTTTCCCTAAAACACAGAGTTGACAAAAATGCATCTTTTTTCCCCCCCTAAAGAACCCTAGAAGCGTCATTGAATCAGAAAAGGCCTCAGTATATTAAAGCAAAGGAGAACACTTCTCACCAAATCAAGAAAGTAGATATGGCTAAGAAATCCTTAAAAGATAATGAGAAACACCTTGCTAAACAAGAGGAAAACATAAAAGAATTGGACACTGAGCTGACTGATGTTGAGAGAAGTTGGAGAGCATATGAAAAGAAGGTTGAAGAGGAGATGTTACAGAGAAGAGCAGATGTTGAGCTGGAAGCAAGTCAAGTGAGTTGTTGTAGGGGGGAAGTACTAGACTGAGTGAAATCCTGGCTCTGTTAAAGCTAATGGGAGTTTGCCATTGACTTCAGTGGGACCATGATTTCATCCATTGTTTTCAAAGAGTGGTTACAAATCCAATTTGACTTAGCTCTTTTTTCCTTGCAATTTAGTCTATCTGTCCAATAGGATGAGGAGAAATGGTGATATTGCCTTTATTTTTCATCTCTTACAGGTTTATCCTGGAAGCCAACAGACTTAAAATCTATGTCAATTTGTACATAAAAACATCTGATACCTGTATTTCTTCTATATGGAGAAATAAATTGTAACATCCCATCGGTTTATTTTTAGCTTACAGTGTGAGCAGTTGCGGTTTGCTAAGTGGTCACAGTTAGCCCAGAATATGATTAGCAACACCATGATTGGGCCTCCTTCCTAGAAGGACAAAATGAGGCTCTACTGTGGTGGCTTAACATAACAAGATTTTTCTTTAATGTTCTTGAGGCTCCTTGTGCTGCATGTAAAATAGCTCTGCCAACTACATGTGCCTGAGCTTAATATAGTTTTTTAACCAGCAAACAGCTGGGATGGATTAAAATTTTTTTTTATAGAACTGATGAAATGATTTAAGGAGGACAATTCAAGCCTCCCAGAAGTTCTAGAGAAAGAGAGCAGTTTTGAGGAGTAAACTTAAGACAGGGGGGTTTCAAAGTTAACCTTTTAAGATGGTTGGAGGTGGTGTATTACTTCTCTTTAATGTGTGAATCATATCCTTTCCAAAGCAATAATGAAAGACTCTCTTCTAGTCGAATCAGTGAAGTTCCAGTGCACAATAGTGAGAGGAGGATTTAGGAGAGCCTAGTCAAGGCATGTGCAGCACCTGTCTGTTTTAAACCCAATCTCCACGGGGTTCCTTGTGAACTGGGGCTGTGGGTCTACAGCATCATGGATCCATTGGTTTTTACTGGGAGCACAAACCGTACATGTGAGGATAGGATAGTAACCATGGAGCAGCTCTTTCGCTGTCAAGGGGCTATGAGGTGGTGTAAGGAAGGAGGTCTTTACCAAACAACTTCCCAGCACACAGCCCAATTGCTACAGATAAGATCAGTTCACAGTTCTGATATAAAGCTGTTTCAGGAAGACATCCCTGCATAATTTTCCAGTTAGTTCACATCGGGAAAACTATTTCTGCAACCATTAGACCTAGAAACTCTTTCAATTTATTTTATTGTACATTAAATTCTGCATAACCTGATGGGTAAGTTTCCTTCCTATTATCCCTGTAGTTTGGGGCAACCCTGTAAATTATGCCCAGGAGGAGTGAGTGGAGGAGTTCCAACTCCTCATTACTGTAGAGATTTGTCAACCTTAGGCATAATTTATAGGGTTGCCCCAAACATAAACCCTTCTGTATACCTCTACAAATGTGCTCCTTGGAGGCTTCCCACATATCAAAATAACTGTTATTCTTAAGAATAATTCCTTTACTTTTGGGCCACTCAGCATCTAGATGATGTCTTGATCCTCTCCTTTTTTCAGAAATATTTATGGAAGCTTTAGTTTGCCTAATCACTTATTTAAAACAAAACTCTAAACTAGACTGTAGGCAAGAAAAAAACAGGAAAATAAAGTTTGAAGTTGTATCTTTCATGGCATCTGATTGTAAGTTACTATCCAGTTATGGAGCCAAGTATTGGCAATCTGTAGTTTTGATAAGGTTGTTAATTTGCTAGTTAAGCACATAATGCAGTGAAAATTTCCCTTTATGTTTAAGGGCAGGAGTAATATTTGAATCTGTTTGTACAGCTGGATCGGTATAAAGAGCTAAAAGAACTAGCGAGAAAGAAAGTAGCTACATTGACCCAGCAACTAGAAAAACTGCAGTGGGAACAAAAAGCAGATCTAGAAAGGATGACATTTGATGAGAGGAAGCAAAAAGAAATTGAGGTACTGAGATGGAATTTAATTTTAGTGGGGAAAAGAAACCCTGTCTCTCTTTGTCTAATACTTGTCCTTCCCTGTCATTATAAATTTTAGTATAATTGTACTGAATACATTCTTTATCAAAAAACACTTCAACCTTGATACAATGCATATGTTTGGGCTTCTCCTCTGACAGACCTACTGCCACATGGCTGGCTCTTTATTCTTCAAAAATTACTTTACATATCTCTTCTAGGATGTGGCTTAGTGAAAGCCTGCTTACAGTATAAACATCCAGATCTGCAATTATAAGGGTATGTCTACACTACGAAATTAGGTCGATTTTATAGAAGTCGATTTTTAGAAATCGATTTTATACAGTCAATTGCGTATGTCCCCACTAAGTGCATGAAGTCGACAGAGTGTGTCCTCACTACCGTGGCTAGCATCGACTTATGGAGCGGTGCACTGTGGGTAGCTATCCGACAGTTCCCGCAGTCTCCGCTGCCCATTGGAATTCTGGGTTAAGCTCCCAATGCCTGATGGGGCAAAAACATTGTCGTGGATGGTTTTGGGTACATGTCATCAGTCACCCCTTCCTCTGTGAAAGCAATGGCAGACAATCGTTTTGCGCCTTTTTTCCATGCAGACGCCATACTACGGCAAGCATGGAGCCCGCTCAGCTCACCGTCACCGGTGCTGTCGTGTCCTGGGTGCTGTTGTCAGCAGACGGTGCAGTAGGACTGCTAACGGTCGTCACCCACCGCTTCCGCTGCAACTCTGCTCTCCTGGTGCCATGAATGCACCTTGCAGGTCCTCTCGTCGTTCTGTATAAATATCTATTCTCATGGCATCCGTTGTCATCCCCGCTTCCGCTGCAACTCTGCTCTCCTGCAGACGCCATACCACAGCAAGCATGGAGTCCGCTCAGCTCACTACTGCTGTTTGTGAGCATTGTATACACCTCGCGCATTATCCTGCAGTATGTGCAGAACCTGCAAAAGCAGGCGAGGAGGCGACGACAGCACGATCACAATAGCGATGAGGACATGGACACAGACTTCTCTCAAAGCACGGGCCCTGGCAATTTGGACATCATGGTGGTAATGGGACAGGTTCCTGCCGTTCAACGCCGATTCTGGGCCCGGGAAACAAGCATAGACTGGTGGGACCGCATAGTGTTGTAGGTCTGGGATGATTCCCAGTGGCTGCAAAACTTTCGCATGCATAGGGGCACTTTCATGGAATTTTGTGATTTGCTTTCCCCTGTCCTGAAGCGCAAGAATACCAAGATGAGAGTAGCTCTCACAGTTGAGAAGCAAGTGGCGATAGCCCTCTGGAAGCTTGCAACGCCAGACAGCTACTGGTCAGTCGGGAATCAATTTGGAGTGGGTAAATATACTGTGGGGGCTGCTGTGATCCAAGTAGCCAACGCAATCACTGAGCTGCTGCTATCAAGGGTAGTAACTCTGGGAAATGTGCAGGTCATAGTGGATGGCTTTGCTGCAATGGGGTTCCCTAACTGTGGTGGGGCGATAGACGGAACGCATATCCCTATCTTGGGACCGGACCACCTTGGCAGCCAGTACGTAAACCGCAAGGGGTACTTTTAAATGGTGCTGCAAGCACTGGTGGATCACAAGGGACGTTTCACCGACATCAGTGTGGGATGGCCGGGAAAGGTGCATGACGCTTGCATCTTCAGGAACTCTGGTCTGTTTGAACAGGCGCAGGAAGGAACTTATTCCCAGACCAGAAAATTACCGTTGGGGATGTTGAAATACCTATAGTTATCCTTGGGGACCCAGCCTACCCCTTGCTCCCATGGCTCATGAAGCCATACACAGGCACCCTGGACAGTAATAAGGAGCAGTTCAACTATAGGCTGAGCAAGAGCAGAATGGTGGTAGAATGTGCATTTGGACGTTTAAAAGCTTGCTGGTGCAGTTTACTGACTAGGTTAGACCTCAGCGAAACCAATATTCCCATTGTTATTGCTGCTTGCTGTGTGTGCCACAATATCTGTGAGAGTAAGGGGGAGACATTTATGGTGGGCTGGGAGGTTGAGGCAAATTGTCTGGCGGCTGATTACGCGCAGCCAGACACCGGGGCGATTAGAAGAGCACAGCTGGCCGCCCTGCGCATCAGAGAAGCTTTGAAAACCAGTTTCATGACTGGCCAGGCTACGGTGTGACAGTTCTTTTTGTTTCTCCTTGATGAAAACCCGCCCCCTTGATTGACTCTACTTCCCTGTACGCCAACAGATCTCCCACCTTCGATCACTGCTTTCAGAGGCAATAAAGTCATTTATTGTTTCAAAATCATGCATTCTTTATTAATTCATCACACACATAGGGGGAACACTCGCAAGGTAGCTCGGGAGGGGTGGGTCAGGAGGGAAGCACTGGGTGGGGTGGTAGAGGAGGGAAGGACAAGGCCACACTACAGTTCAAAGCACCTGTCTGGTAAACAGGAGATACTGGGTTCAACTCCCAGTGGTGCCTTGTTGTACGGCTTTTTTGTGCGGGAGGGATAGCTCAGTGGTTTGAGCATTGGCCTGCTAAACCCTGGATTATGAGTTCAATCCTTGAGGAGGACATTTAGGGATTTGGGGCAAAAATCTGTCTGGAGATTGGTCCTGGTTTGAGCAGGGGGTTGGACTAGATGACCTCCCTGAGGTTCCTTCCAACCCTGACATTCTAAAAAAAGGCAAAAAACTTATTGAATGCTTAGCCTTCTTTTGCTTGGGCAATCCGCTGGGGTGGAGTGGCTGGGTGCCTGTAGCCTCCCCCCAACTGCGTGGCTAGTATCAGGGAAGATTCCTGTCAGCCAAACGCGAACAGCTCAGCATGAATGGGCCTCCCCCCACCGCGTGGCTAACAGTGGGGATGATTTCTTTTCAGCCAAAGACAAACAGCCCAGCAGGAACGGGCACCTCTGAATGTCCCCTTAAACAAATTTCTCGTATTTCAACGAGGTCACCATGAATGATATCACTCTCCTGAGGTTAACACAGAGAGATAAAGAACGGATGTTGCTTGAATGCCAGCAAAGCCCGGGCCCATTCGCTGCAATGCTTTGTTCTGCAATGATTCCAGACTACTTGCTACTGGCTTGGCGTGGTAAAGTGTCCTACCATGGAGGATGGAATAAGGCTGCCCTCCCCAGAAACCTTCTGCAAAGGCTTTTAGAGTAGCTCCAAGAGAGCTTCATGGAGATGTCCCTGGAAGATTTCCGCTCCATCCCCAGACATGTTAACAGACTTTTCCAGTAGCTATACTGGCCGCAAATGCATCCCAAGTCTTCAGGGCAAATTAATCATTAAACACGCTTGCTTTTAAACCTTGTATTATATTTACAAAGGTACACTCACCAGAGGTGCCTTCTCCGGCTTCATGGTCCGGGAGCCCACCTTGAGAGGGTTGGGAGGGTATTGGCTCCAGGATGATGAACAGTTCCTGGCTGCCGGGGAGAAGGGATTCTCCGCTTGCCTGCTGTGCACTATCCTCAACCTCCTCATCTTCCTCATCCACAAAATCCTCATCCCTGTTGCGTGAGTCTCTCCCCTTGCAGGTGACCACGGACAGTGGTGGGGTAGTGGTAGGGGCCCCCCCTAGAATTGCATGCAGCTCATCATAGAAGTGGCATGTATGGGGCTCTGACCTGGAGTGATCGTTTGCCTCCTTTGTTTTTTGATAGGCTTGCCTGGGCTCCTTAATTTTCATGCGGCACTGCTGTGTGTCCCTGTCGTAGCCTCTGTCCATCATGCCCTTGGAGATTTTGGCATATATATTGGCATTTCGTCTTTTGGAACGGAGTTCTGCCTGCACGGATTCTTCTCCCCATACAGAAATCAGATCTAGTACCTCCCGTTCGGTCCATGCTGAAGCTCTTTTGCGATTCTGGGACTGCATGGTCACCTGTGCTGATGAGCTCTGCATGGTCACCTGTGCTGATCAGCTCGCCACGCTGGCCAAACAGGAAATGAAATTCAAAAGTTCCCGGGGCTTTTCCTGTCTACCTGGCCAGTGCATCTGAGTTGAGAGTGCTGTCCAGAGCAGTCACAATGGAGCACTCTGGGATAGCTCCCAGAGGCCAATACCGTCTAATTGCGTCCACACTACCCCAAATTCGACCCAGCGAGGTCGATTTTAGCGCTAAACCCCTCGCTGGGGAGGAGTACAGAAATAGATTTTAAGAGCCCTTTAAGTAGACAAAACAGGCTTGGTCGTGTGGACAGGTGCAGGATTAAATCGACCTAACGCTGCTAAATTCAACCTAAACTCGTAGTGTAGACCAGGGCTAAGAGTGAGATAGATACACACTGTCCTCAGTTCCTTCTTACTATGACAACTGTAGTGTTCGGACTCTGCAGTATCAATGGTGTGTCTTGTCAGCTCTTTCCTTTTTCCATTGTAGTTAGCTTTCCACCTGGATATTGTTGTGGCTGATTTTTGTGTTCTTGGGATCAGGACAATTTTTTGGTTTCCTGCCTGCTTTTGGAATTCGGCTCCAGGGTGTGGATTTTGTGCCAACTGCATAGACAGAAAAGTGAACATTTCTGGTTCCTTATAGCATTGACTTATGACAGATCCGAACAAGAAGTGTCATGTGACAATAAAATATTTACATTGCACCAGAGCGCTTGCCGTTTTCTCTCTTCGGAAGAAGATGAGTGTCCTGCCCAGGGTTCATTCTGTGTGACCTTTATACCTGGAGACAGAAAGGACAGAGTCCCATTTTAAAGGCTTGCCTTTCCCTGGAAACATCGCTGCAGTTGGGATTTGAGGGTTTTTTTTCCCAACTCCCTGTGAAAATCTTGTAGTTTTATCAACTACTATGAAGTGCAGAGTCAGCTGGATGTGGGCTTCTTCATCTTTTGACATTGAGAGAAGGTGTGGATGGATCTTCATATATATTCAGAATACTTCAAAATGGATGAGACTTTCTCAGTGGACATACCAGTTTGCTCATGTTCCAGGGTTGGACGGTGTAAGGGCTCATATCTAACACTGCTTTTTTGGTGCACGCTGTTTCCTTGGCATAGATTTCCAAAGTAGTTGCTTGGATTGCTAATCATCCACAGATACCTTTTTCAGAAGAGCAGTTCAACAGTCGTTTTTAAAATTAGAATTCTTCCAACTGTGTTTGCACCCAGGAAGGGTACTGCTTTTAATCTTCCACAAGTGAGAATATATAGAGGCAATTCTCTAAGTAGAAATGTTACTTACATGTAGCTATTTTTAGAGTAAAACGACTTTTAGATACTGCACTCTCTTCTCACTATCCCCACTTCTTTGGAAATCTGATTGGTCTCCTTTACTTAGGCCTGGTCCACACTAACCCCCCACTTTGGACTAAGGTACGCAAATTCAGCTACATTAATAACGTAGCTGAATTCGAAGTACCTTAGTCCGAACTTACCCCGGGTCCAGATGCGGCAGGCAGGCTCCCCCGTCGATGCTGCGTACTCCTCTCGCCGAGCTGGAGTACTGACGGCGAGCACTTCCAGGATCGATCCCAGAAGATTGATTGCCTGCCGCCGAACCAGGAAGTAAGTGTAGACGTACCCGTAGTGAATGAAAGGAAATGAAAGAAGCTGAAGCTGTCTCTCTCTTATCAACTCATATCTGAACATTTGGAGATGTCCATATCCACGCTTAAAAATTTGAGGGAAAGAAGACACATAGTAATACTCTAGAGTTCTTTCTGGAATTTCACATAAACAGAATTCCAGTAAAAATTATTACCATAAAATGGAACTAATGCAACTCCGTGTCCCTGAATTGTTCTGAGCTTTGAAACAATTTTCTTACCCATTATAAATAGAATGCAATGGTATGTTTGAATAACTTTCCTCCATTTTCTTAGCTATTAATCAGAACAGCACAACTGCGTTTCACAGGGTGAACATATTTTCATTTTCTTCTTCTTTTTTTTAAAGAGACAGTTTTACAGCCGATGTCTGCTTCATGTTTTTTAATATTTGAAACAACTAGATGGAACACGGTATGGTTACAAATAATAAAATATTCATTTCCTTACCTACTTTATTGATTCAGATAAAGGAAAGTGAAGGAATTTGAAATCTAATTTCCCTGTCACTATATACTGGACACTTTTTGTTTTAATTTTTGTACTTTATTCAGTTTGGACAGTGAAAAAAGACTAGTAATTTCACTTGCTGGTTCATATTCACTAGTACAATGCTGTGATGTTGGGTTTCAAATTCTGTAGAGGGACACTTAATTTTAAAATCTGAAGTATTTATAAAACAAAGAAAGCAAGTCTATTAGCAGATTTTATAAAACTTTTACATTTGTTTTAAATCCTAAACTTTGGTATTTAACTAAATGTTAAAAGGGTATTACCAAGTAGTATTTATGAAAGTGTCAAGATCCATTCACATTGAAGAATCTCTGTACTAATTGGCTTGAAAACAATAGTGTAGATTTGGTAGATATAGTATATTATTCACATGGGAAATATCTATCAACTAAATATGCAAAGTGGTATGCTGTGACTTGACTTCAATGGATATTTCATGGTTAAGGTTAGCCACATAGCTAAATATCAGTGCCCCACTCTGAAAATGTAGTGATATATAGTATTAGAAAATTGGCTTTAGAATTGTTTAATTTTGTAAATTGCATCCTATTTATGGTTGTTTAGGAAAGTATAAAGCAAGTTGTGGAACAGATAGAAGACCACAAAAAACGAATTGAGAAGTTGGAGGACTATACCAAGTCATGCACGTATGTTTGTTTTTTAAATATATTAAAATAAATTGCAGTTCAGACACTTTACATATTATAAAAAAAATTGTTGAAAACCTGCCTTTTTAAGGTGTATTTTTAAATGTAAGAGTAATATTTCTTGCATTAAATCCTTTTATTTGTCCTTAGTTGTAATTTTTCAATAATGTTGGGTGTTGAAATCGGAATCAGAGGGGAGAGTCATCCAAGACAGATTCTGCTGTCCTCCCAGATGTTACTTCACACATTTTTTTTGTTTTTTGTGATTGCTTCCTCTCCCTCATAAGTATATGAGGATCGTGTCTTCATTATGGACTAGATTCTGGATTTACCACAAGGTTTGAATAAAAGGGCAGAATGCAGCTTAGTCGTTTTGCTGCCCTGGAAGCAGAATAGAGGCCAGATTGTGAATTAGTCACAGTTTATTCCCTGGTCCATATCTTCCTCCTGCCCCTGTTTTGAGTATGCAGAGTAGCTGCACCATCTCTTTTCCTGTCACATATTACTTCCCCCTTCACACTGGCTCAGCTGTGCTGGCTTGTACTTGGATGGATCAGAGGTCTGCCATGGAGGGGGAGCTGCAACCCAGCAGAGGGATGTTGTGACCCACAATGCACAGGTGAGCAAGGGAGTACCTTATGCCCTGTGCACGTGTGTAAAGTGGGACATGATTTTGCCATAGACTTTTCAGATCATTTTAGCAAAACTGTAAATTATATTGATTCACGGTCATGTTATGCCCTCTGTGTGCATGTATTTGAGAGCAGATTTTGGACTCAATTTAGAAACATTTATATTACTGCTTCCAACCATGTGAGTTGTGTGGCTAAATCCCTATGTAACTTGCTGAAAAAATCCTGTGAATAACCAGGAAAATAAATAGAAGCTTTTTTTTATTTATTTGAAAAACATGCATCTAAAGGAAAGCCAAAAAGTATTTGGTTTAACTTCTGTAACGTAGTGGTCACGTATGCCCGGTGTCTGGTCTTTTTAGAACAGCTGAACAAATATTCGGTTAACCACTTAAATTTTAGCAAAAGATGACATTGTATAGATATCAAATCTTCTAAATGGCAGCAGTTCAACTTGTTTGTTAGTAAAATCTGTTATTTCATCATTTGACTTTCATGCATCAAAATCTTGTTTCCATATAAAGATTTTGAGTTCAGCCCAGAGGCTCACACCTGTGGAATAAAATCACTCTACTCATAAAATTAATGAAAAGTTAAGACAATATAATTGGGATACATTTTTCTCACATCTTCCCTTATTTTGGTTTAAAGTGAATTGTTAGCAGAGAAAAAACAACAGGAGAAGGTCCTAACTGATGAAATGGAGAATTCAAGGGTACAGATAGCTCAAGTAAATGAAGAACTAAACAAAATAGTTGGTGAGCTGCAGAATGCTAGAATTGACTACCATGAAGGAAGACGCCAGCAAATGAGAGCAGAGATACTGGAGAGTCTCAAAAGACTTTATCCTGATTCTGTGGTAATTGGATGGATTTATTTGCATTTTTGTGGTTATAATTAGATTTGAGATTTGCATTTGCAGTTGTGGTATATGTGGCAGCCTGGGACTTTCTGTGGCCATCTGGAATATATTTTAACTTTCACTCTACACCTCTACCTCAATATAACACGACCCGATATAACGCAAATTCGGATATAACGCGGTAAAGCAGTGCTCCGGGGGGCGGGGCTGCGCACTCCGGTGGATCAAAGCAAGTTCAATATAACGCGGTTTCACGTATAACGTGGTAAGATTTTTTGGCTCCCGAGGACAGCGTTATATCGAGGTAGAGGTGTATTTTATGTATTCTAGGAACACTTGTAAATGGGAATGACAATGCAAATTTTGTACTACAAAAGAACAGTAAATTTATTAAATTCAATCTTTGTGAATTTAAAGAATTAAGTGATTGAACTGACACCAACCTTCAGATTATGAAAGTTTAAAAATTAGTTTATATTAGTAGTAAACTTATGTTACTTTTTTGTGACATTGATAAGCATGCTATTCATTCATGACTTTATTTTTACAAATTTCAAATGGGAGTATCAATGTAAAAATTAGAATGATTAAAATTAAGAGCAGCAGTGGCATTTCTTGGCTGAGCTAGAGTTTCATAGTGTGGTAGGATGACAGAACTGCAGAGCATTTTACTATAAGGTTGTGCTAGTGTATATGTGTGTATATTTTATTAGAAGTGGGAATGCAATTTTTTTTTAACTGCGAGGAACTTCAGTTTCAGATTATCCACTATGGTAAATTGTGTGACAAAGTTCCTCCTCTATCTTGGTGGGTCCTGTGATTACTGGCGGATTTTCTTGCCTCAGAGATTCACCATGTGGGTTGGGGAACAGCCCAGAGTCCTTCCCCTCTGGAAGAACCTACAGTCCAGGTCAATTGGGAGGTTTGGGGGGAACCCGGGCCCACCCTCTACTCCGGGTTCCAGCCCAGGGCCCTGTGGACTGCCACTGTCTATAGTGCCTCCTGTAACAGCTGCATGACAGCTACAACTCCCTGGGCTACTTCCCCATGGCCTCCTCCAAACACCTTCCTTATTCTCACCACAGGACCTTCCTCCTGGTGTCTGATAACGCTTGTGCTCCTCAGTCCTCCAGCAGCACACCCTCTCACTCTCAGTTCCTTGCGCCTCTTGCTCCCAGCTCCTCATACTCGCACCACAAACTGAAGTGAGCTCCTTTTAAAACCCAGGTGCCCTGATTAGCCTGCCTTAATTGATTCTAGTAGCTTCTTCTTAATTGGCTCCAGGTGTCCTAATTAGCCTGCCTGCCTTAACTGGTTCTAGCAGGTTCCTGATTACTCTAGTACAGCCCCTGCTCTGGTCACTCAGGGGACAGAAAACTACTCATCCAGTGACCAGTATATTTGCCCTCTACTAGACTCCTGTACCCCACTGGTCTGGGTATGTCACAATTGTTAAACAGTATGTTTACTTCACTGATACTAAAAATAATTGATAACATTTAGGCTTGTGTGTAAGATGTGATATACATGGGTTGTAGTCTTATTTTAGAGGATACAATAACATTCAGAGCTGTCAGTCAAGATCCAGATTGCTTAAGCTTCTCCCATTTTTGCCACCAGAAAGCTATACTTTGGCCTGAAATGTATATGGCTTTATTAATTGCTTCCTCATCTGTGAAAGATTTATCATTTCTCAATTTTGTTATCTTAAGTTTGGAAGACTGCTTGACTTGTGTCATCCTATCCATAAAAAATATCAGCTGGCTGTTACCAAAGTCTTCGGCAAGTACATGAGTGCCATTGTTGTGGCTACTGAAAAAATAGCAAGGGATTGCATTCGATTCCTAAAGGAGGAAAGAGCTGAGCCTGAAACATTTCTTGCTTTGGATTACCTTGATGTAAGTTTTTTCTTTTCATCAGCAAATTCAGTTTTAAGATTGCTTAAGGTAGAATTTAAGTTGTATATGGATATATAAAATGTAAGTGTTTAAGCATAAATAAAGCTATTGTAGAGACATTATATGCCTCAAAAGGTTCTTGACTGCTATAAAAACTAAAACCCTTTCCTTTTCTGCACTGTGTACTTAAGACCCTTTATTGTAATTCTGTCCCTTGGGGTATGTCTGTACTTACCGCCAGACCCAGAGGTAAGCAATCGATCTTCTGGGATCGATCCCGGAAGTGCTCGCCGTCGACGCCGGTACTCCTGCTCCGCGAGAGGAGTACGCGGAGTCGACGGGGAAGCCTGCCTGCCACGTCTGGACCCGCGGTAAGTTCGAACTAAGGTACTTCAACTTCAGCTACGTTATTGACGTAGCTGAAGTTGCGTATCTTAGTTCGAAGTGGGGGGTTAGTGTGGACCAGGCCCTAGTTGCTCCTCCTCATGTAACTGGTTTTACTGGCTTCAGTATGTATTAAATCATGCTTTTATAAACTAGTTCCTTAAGCCATATAGTAAAATGGATCTGTCCCTAAACTTGTAGCATTTCAGAGAAAACTACTATAGAGGCCTGCAATTCAGACTTGTCCCCCAGGCCATCCATAGTTTAATATTCTGTCCCAATATGGAAATTTGTTTGCGTTGTAGTTTGGCCCCTGAAAGAGCTGAGATACAAAGGTCTGCTATATTTTGAGAAAACATTTCTAGCCTCTTTTTGTATTTACTAATAACATTTTAACAAATTCAGCCTATTGGAAACCGATTTATTCTATAGATAGAATACTTTACTTCTGAAAAAACAACAAGGAGTCCGGTGGTACCTTAAAGATCTATGACAGAATCATTGTTCCCATGTTAAAATTGAAAACCTGTTATTTTGCCTTTTAAATTTGATATAAGCAATCACTATTCTAGGCACTGATTCAGGAAAGCAATTATGTGTTTTGCTCAATAGAGATGGATTTAAGCACATGCTTATATATGCTTAAGTGCTGTCCTGATTATGGATGTTTTCTTGAATCGAAGTCCTAATGTTTTTACATAAATCCTAGCATCTTTGATTGTAGATTTTTAATGTTACTTTAATGCATGTTTTGTCCAGTTTTTATTTACTTTAATAAATGTAAATTTTGTCTTGTCAGAAGGCACAAGTATGAGCGAAAATATGGATGTTTGTTGTTAATTTTATTCATACAGTATACTATCCCACCAAAGTACTTGTATCACATTACGACAGGTTTCAGAGTAGCAGCCGTGTTAGTCTGTATCCGCAAAAAGAACAGGAGTACTTGTGGCACCTAGAGACTAACAAATTTATTTGATCCTAAGCTTTCGTGGGCTGCAGCCCACTTCTTCGGATGCATAGAATGGAACATATATACACACACATACAGAGAGCATGAAAAGGTGGGAGTTGTCTTACCAACTCTGAGAGGCCAATTAAGTAAGAGGAAAAAAAACTTCTGAAGTGATAATCAAGATAGCCCAGTACAGACAGTTTGATAAGAAGTGTGAGAATACTTACAAGGGGAGAGAGATTCAATGTTTGTAATGGCTCAGCCATTCCCAGTCCCTATTCAAGCCTAAATTGATTGTATCTAGTTTGCATATCAATTCCAGCTCAGCAGTTTCTCGTTGGAGTCTGTTTTTGAAGCTTTTCTGTTGCAAAATTGCCACCCACAGGTCTGTCACTGAATGACCAGACAGGTTAAAGTGTCCTCCTACTGGTTTTTGAGCGTTATGATTCCTGATGTCAGATTTGTGTCCATTAATTCTTTTGCGTAGAGACTGTCCGGTTTGGCCAATCACATTATTTCAGCTACTTCTCCAGAAGATTGTTTTTGCTTTTTAGATTAAGCCCATCAATGAAAAATTAAGGGAGATAAAAGGATCTAAAATGATGATTGATGTTGTACAGACTCCATTTACACCCCTGAAAAAAGTGATTCAGTTTGTATGTGGGAATGGTCTGGTCTGTGAAACTGTTAAAGAAGCAAGACAGATAGCATTTGATGGACCAGTGAGGTTGAAAGTAAGAAACTGAATTTTGTTTCATATGTTTTTTTCATCATGTGGATTGCAATGATATGTTTAATACCATTTGAAATAACTTGTTATATAAATATCCTACAAAATATGACTTAACTAAAAACTGTCGTTATATTGCTCCTGCCAACTTACACAGAAAGAAACTAAATTCCCTGAAATTTCACATAACTCCTCTCTTTCCAGTGTGGAATTTTTCTGGGAAGCTCGGAGGGAAAAAGTTAGAAAAGGACTCTTTTGCAAATGCTCCTTTTATTCCTTTTGCTTGTTATATTTAAAATGTTTGGCTGAGAAACATAAAATCTGTTTTATTGGCTTTCATGCAGAGAAGTGCCTTCATATGTTCTTGAGGGTTTTCTGTGTGAGCATGTGTGGGAGGTGCAGGCAAAAGTTTGCACTATGGTTGAAAGTCTCCCTACTTCATTCTGCAGTTCCTCTTCACTGACGATTATACACCACGATGGTACATGGGGGTAGCTCCCTGTCACGTACCTTCTGAAGACTTGTTAAAGTCTACAGAATGGGAGCCCTGCTTTGATAGTCTACGTTAAATCTTTTGAAACAACACTTTCTTCCTGTGGACCTTCTGTACCAGTCTGATTTAAATTTTTGTTGCTCATTCAAAAACAAGAATAATCCTAAACAAAAACAATCTTTAAGTAGTTTTGAGTTGAAAAATGAAGATGGAAAGTATGTTTCACTTGTTATCCAGCTGACACCCAAAAATAAGTATACTTTTTTAAACTAAATTTTTACAATTTTTAAAGACCCAACTTTTAGAATATCTGAAAATGAACAATTAAGGGTTCCAACCATGTAAATATAAAATGTATAAAAATCCCATTTCCAGTTCATGGGATTAATTTCCAATAGGCTATAATGCTAATTTATATTAAAACATTACTTACTGCAAAATAACACTACTTGTGTCAGTTACATACTTCTGTAGCTTGCTCAGTATACCTCTGTGTAAGCAAGGGTTTTGGGACATGGTCCAACTAAGTATGGAGGTTACTTATATTTATGTCGTTACATGCGCTTGTTTGCTCAGATCTTGGTCCATTAGCTGCTAGAGTATTGCAGATGTACAATTCCTAACCCAACTTAGTAGTAGTGTTCATTAAAGAAATGAAAATGTCTTTAATTTTCAGACAGTCTCTCTTGATGGAACTTTATTTTTGAAATCTGGAGTTATCTCTGGAGGGTCAAGTGACTTGAAATTTAAAGCTAGATACTGGGATGAAAAAGAGATGAAAGAAATGAAAGAAAGAAGGGATAGGTTGGTTAATGAACTAAAGGTAAGTCCATTAAATAGGCAATTAGATCTTAACACTAAAGGCAAAAATGGAATAAAAGTCATGAATGGGAAGACAGTCTGAGGAACTGTTCAGTTTTTGTCAACTTTTAATTTCAAGTTAATTTATTTCATTCCTGATAATTTTATTTTTAATGCAGGATGGGGGTGGTGGAACTAGTAGTGGCTTGTTGGTCGGAAGTACTGCCTGCCTGATAACTTTGTTCCAAGAGGGAATGCAGTGTGACTGCATGCAGCTGAGCCATTCATTTATTTATCTGTAACCCACACTAACAGTGTAGTTTTGTTTCCCCATCTAGTGGCTAGTTTTACTATTTCTGGGGAGATGAGACCAAGCTATTCTCTGTGTGGATTACATAGATGGAGAACTGCCTAACTGTTAAGAGCTAGTTTTGCTATAGAAAGTGTTGTGGTATGGTAGGAGCACTTCGTGTCTTTCATCAGAGAAGCTGTTTGAGGCATTGCTATAGTCAAGTGACTAGTGAGAATAAAATTATTGGCATGCAACAGAGAGCAATCTTTCATGAACTGTGACTGTAAAACTTGGTTTCATAGCTTCCCTATAGATTTTGTTGAGAGGACCAGAGCAGTAATTTATCAATTTATGCCCTTTTACACTAGAAAGTGAACCAGTGTTTGAAAAGCATTTTCGAATATACCCCACACCATCAAAACTTAACTCAATTGTGGTCAGCTGGCCCACGTAGATGGGGCTTAACTGTGCTAAATTTGTCTAATTAGACACCCTGTTAAATGGAAGTCAGATTATGATCATAAAGAATTTTTTCTGGCCTGTGAATAGAGCAATTTACTTTTGAGTATGAAGTTGACTTCTGTTTTTTAAAACATACTTTTTATGTATATTTTCTCATACAATTTTTGAAATCTGTTTTAGGAATTAATGAAGATCAAACGTAAGGAGACTGACTTGAAACAGTTACAGGCACAGTGCCAGGGAACTCAGACTCGGCTCAAATATTCGCAGAGCGAATTAGAGAATATTAAAAAGAAACACCTTGCTAATTTCTACAAGGTAGTACAGAATAACAAAGCTCCTATTTTTTCCTCTGGTTTTTGTGATCTTGGGTTATAATTTTTATGCTTAATAAACATTGTAGCTAATACTCAATACAAGCTTAGTAGATCTTATATTAATCTTCTTTGTGTAGTTGTTGGAATTATATTTAGCAAATAGTGGTTATGATTAGAGAATTAATAAAATTAGAGAACAAGATTAAGTACTATATTAAAGCAATGAGGCTTTCCTTTAGGTGTTGTTACTGGTGTAAAAAAAATGAATTTGACACTCAGCTAAACTTGATACATAGTAGCCCCCCCAAAAAAGATGCATGAGTCAGTAAGTCTTAGCTGGTACATTTATTTGTAATATGTAATTTGCTTTCCATTCTATAGAATTGCAGCCATTACACTTAAATCAACAATAGTGATTTCAGAAAAAAAGTTGTAACTTCTTAACTCAACACAAGATAAATAGCCATAGTGTCAGAAGCATCTATTAATAGTTAGAATATCTTTCATTTTGTTTAAAGAAACCAATAAAAATATTTATTTCCTTCTTCCTCTTTGTAATTAGGAAAAATCTAAGCTGGAAAGTGAGTTAGTAAATATTAAATCACAATACGCTATGCTGAATGAAGGACTTTTACAAAGAACAGAGAAAATTGAAGAGTTTCAAAAGAAAATGAATGAGGTAACACATTCTATAATGTTCATGACAAATTATGGAGTTATAAATGGCTTACAGCAACTTCTCTGTAGGGTTGAGAGTGAACCCATGCAATTATTAAACCTTTAGTGTCTGAACAGTAGCTATAGTCTATAGATGTGCTAAAGCACTCCAGGGAACATGCAGCATGCTATACTATTCTACCAGTGATGATATCCTAAAAATTAAAATATTTTAATATGCGTGTTCCAACATCCCATGTTATCAGTTCGTAACCTTAAAATACTGAATCATTTTTATTCAAACCAGAATTTTGTGCTCCCTAAGAGACTAATGTAGAACAAAACAAAACTAATTTGCAGTTTCAAGTTTCAGGTGGCCTTTTTTCATTTACATAAACACTACAGTTTTATTTGGAATAAGGAGGGGGAAATTTCCTCTGCTCAAGTAACTTTAAAAATATGCTGAAGCAATTTTGCTGAGACTCAAGAAAATATTCACTTTGGAACTGAGACAAAATGTAGAAGGTTTCAATCCAAAGGGAATTACTTTATTAAAGGAATATTAAAACAGAAACTGGAATTCAAGCTTAACTGTAGTGTTTGCCACCATGAAGAAAATACTCTCTATATATCAGAATTCATGGTGGTATAATATAAAGGTTTTATTTGCATCCATTTGAGATTATTGCAATGCTCACACATGTCTCTGTGAATCATCTCAACCCTTTGTCACACCATAAAATTAAGTATCAGAGGGGTAGCAGTGTTAGTCTGAATCCTGTAAAAAGCGACAAAGAGTCCTGTGGCACCTTATAGACTAACAGACGTATTGGAGCATAAGCTTTTGTGGGTGAATACCCACTTCGACCTGCATCTGATGAAGTGGGTATTCACCCACGAAAGCTTATGCTCCAATACGTCTGTTAGTCTATAAGGTACCACAGGACTCTTTGTCGCTTTTTACATAAAATTAAGCATTTTTATATGCCACATAGAAATTATTTTAAATTTTTTTTTTTTCAATTTTAAAAAATTAATTGACTTTTTGTATCTCACTACCTATAAAAACAGGTTTCTTAGTTACTTGAGTTCTTGAGTCAACTATACAGGGCTTGATAGTTGAAATACAGTTCTCACCAAAAACACATTTTCCAAGCATGTTGTCATCATTTCCTGTGCAAATAATGTGCTTGATTTTATAGCAAAAGAAAATGTAGATTAAGAATGTCCTAAGAATAGTGTATCTGTTAAATAAGACTGGATATTGATGTGTTTATAAATTATGTAGTTTTGGGCATTACATTTAACTCTCAGCTGTTTGTAAGAGCTTTTATTTTTCTTAGAGATCCATATTAGCTTGTGCTGCATGTTTTTTAAATTTTGTTCCTCTGATAGGTGCAAAATGGAGTACTCACTGTATTTGTATGTGTCCCATTGTCCCTTGAACTTTGTAAGCATAATTTTCCAAATCTAAAACTCATTTATCTGTTTGTTAATTTTGGGTCATATGTGTGGGTTTGTAGATATCCATTTTCTAGTCTGGGGAAAGTTTTGCTCTTTCCTTTGTCAGTAAGAGTAACCTGTGGTAGTTGTACTGGTGTGATTCCACTGTATAAATGTAGAGAAGGGAGTAGGATTTCTAACAGGGAATAAGCACTCTCCTCTGTGGCACAGAGCTTAGCTTTGCAAAAGAATTTAGTGGCAGGAATGGGCCTGGCGGATCAGCAGCTCTGCATACCCTGTAGCCTTCTCCTTCCCCATAGAGAGTGGGAGCCATGGGTAGGAGTATGAGGCTAATGTTCCCGTTTGATACCTTGAATTGTCTCTGGAGTAACACTGCTCCTGCTCTGGCACGAATGGCTAAAGTAGGGATTCCTCTCCTCATCCTGTGAAGGTCACCTGCAGTATCTGGTTATGTGAACTTCACACCCACTTTGAAAATTCCTAGTGCAACTAAATTCCCAGCAGCTTTAAAATACATTGTGTTTCTAAAACTTCTTTAAAATTTTGCCTAATATATAAAAAATAAACCTTTTTAATAAAATGATGCTTCTCTTATGTGAATTTAAAAAAGTTTAAGTGGTTTGTTTGGATCGTTTGTTTAAAGGTTGAAGATGCTGTATTCCAGGACTTCTGTGAAGAAATTGGGGTAGAGAATATTCGTGTATTTGAGCAAGAACGTGTGAAACAGCAGGAAGAAACTGACCGAAAAAGGTGTTTTTTCAAACAAATGAAAACTGCTGTATGCATTATCAAAACAAGTACACCGGTAATTTAGTAATTGCATAGTTACTGTGGGAAGGATCGCCAAAGCCCAAGAGATTTACTGCAAGATGTCAAATTTTCTCCATCATAACATATCTAGCAATCCTAACAATATGGTAATGTGCTTATTACTGGGAGTCAGCTTAGGTATACTGTCTGTCTGGGGCTACTACACCAACTGCAATATTAGTCCACAGCGGTGTTTCACAACAAACTGGTTAGATAAGAATAAATTAATAATACTGTACATTTGACATTATTACAGTACTACATATATAATATAGCAATAAGCAAGAATAATAGCCTAAAAACTGCCCAGAGAAATGGCTTTATCGTTACATTTGTGAAAACATTAACACTATTAATCAAGGTGTAGTGGAGGCCACTCTGCCTCACTACACGAGGTCACACATTTCAAAGGAGAACCAAATGTAAGGATGTAATGTTTCTATACGGGAAGAACCCGATGACGAAATTTGAACTTCAAACAAGATATTTTCAAATTGGTAACATCAACAATAGGGATTTCATTCACATACTTACGTGACAAAGGACAAGTTTCTTTCTCAAAGAGGAGAGTCAGAAGCACTGGAGACTGGTGTCCTGTTCCAGGATTGGATATGAAGTCTTCCCTTTATTATCTTATAGACTAAAACTTGAAATAAAGATTACTGTTCATTTTTGTATCATCTCCTCAGTCAAGCAGACAGTGATTCATGGACCTTAGAGTTGTTAACAGCAAATCATCTTTGCCTGTATTCCAATACAGATTCCCGGTAACAAGAGTCCAATTCCTTTTCTGCACCCAGGTTATCTATTGAGTCGGACATTCTGATGTGTTGTCATCTAGGAACTTAGAGGACAAAACACTTTCCTTGCATGTGGTTGAGATTCAAATACTTGTACAGGTTCATAGTTGAACAGGATTTTAAACTTCAGAGTAGCGGACATGCTCCATTTTAAATCCTTGTTTTAGATCTCCGAGAATTGGGGGTTCAGAGGAGGGTGGTTTTAAACAGCTAATAACAGAACAGTAAAAGGAGAAGCTTTCTGTATTGGTCATGAGTACGTACCATGTACTGAGAAGTGAGACGGACTAAACTTTGTGTCACTTCTGTTTCTGAAGGGACAAAATGTTTGTGGAAGTAGTCATCAGTATACTCTGGACTAGTGTGGGTTTTTTGTTACTATTTTCAGTATATCTGCAAGATACTTCATTTGTGGATTGCATACTTACCTTGCAATGGTCATCCTATGTCTAAATTATCCTGTTAAATTTAGTGTGCTTTTTGCATTTATATTCAGTTATTCTGAAGTAAAAATTAATGGGGTACATTTGCTTTGCAATCTTTTTTTATGGACACTTTTAAATCAGTGCTAAACTGATTTCTAAGTGTTGGCCAAAAATAATGTTATTACATTATGTTTGGCCAGACTGGAGTTTGAAAACCAGAAGACACGACTGAGCATTCAGCTTGAATACAGTCGTGGCCAGCTACAAAAGTTAGTGAACAAGATCCACATGTTGAAGGAGACAATTCGTAAGGATGAGGCTGAGATTGTCAGGCTAAAGAAGGTAACTGTTACATTACAATGTCCTATTGCAGGAGAGAAGGAAAATATAGAGAATCATAATTTAAATGAACCTGATATTTATTTATAAATGTTCAGAATATTCAGTTGTATACATTTTAACTGGAAACAAATATGTTAAAATAACATGATATGTGAACTGGAAAAAGTCAAAATATTAAGAGCAACCTTAACTCTGCTTCTACATGTGCATTACAGGAATGTCCTTTAATGACATGAACATGCAACATGTATGCATCAATGACTATAGATAAACATGCAGTTAAAATATTAATAGCACATGGTTGAGGTTCTTTAGCAAGTTTGACTAGTGACAGCTAAACTAACAAGCATAAATCATGCTTTTCATCTTCAAAATACTTTACACATAGTAAATATAGTCAGCTTAAAATAATTTCAGCATAACTGAGCATACAGAATGGCCTCATATTTTTATATGAAGTAGTTTTTAAAGTTGACTGTACATATGGATACTTTCTTTGTAGCTGGCTTTTCTTAAAATTCACTTTTAAAAAATGGTGAGCATATGCAGTAATAAAAAGTTGCGCATTCATATGCAATTAGCATTATTTTATCCCTTTATATTGATAAATTGTTTATCCATGTGAAGCAGTGAAAAGGAGAGTGATGTTGCAGTGTGTTAAATAAAAGATATATATTACTTAGATGTTGATACCACATAAACCTGCTCCATCGTGAGAATGATGCCAGGTACATCTCTATTTTCCACATCTCTCCATTAAAATAAATCAAATCATCATTAAAATACAGCGGAAAGGGTATATTTCTGGAGATGGGGAAAATAATTTAGCATCAAAATAAAATTTCTTTGAAGAGTTGAAAGCATATATTCCTCTTTTGTGATTAAAATCCTTTTACTTAAAACCTGATTGCATGGGCTGTGAGTAAATAGGAGTTTTTGTGTGAGGTGTGAGAAGGATGGAATCCTCTCTCCAATGCTGAGGGAACTTTGGAAGAGGATTACAATAGCCCATGGACTATAATAGAGTCCACAGCATCTGTGCCCCCGCACTCTGTTTTAGTGGTTTTGAATAGTGGACCCATGTAGTCACGAAGCTGCTGGCCATGCCCCCGCCTGCACAACACCCCAGTGTCTCCTGTGGATAGGGTTGTCTGTGCAGGCTTTCCATGAATGCATTCTTCCCAGTGCCTTTTAGGCTTCATCCACTCTTACCGAAATCAAAGGCAAAATTCCTATTTACTTCCATATTGTAGGATCAGGGCCTTTGTAATCCTAGAGAATGGGATGTTGTTTTACTTTTTCTTTGCTTTGATAAAATTATCTGAAAGTTCTTTGTGTGTGTGTTGGTGTGGATCTTGCTATATATTCTTTTTGCTAGCAGTGGGGCCACTCACGCATCCTTAGCCTCTTCATGCTCCCATACAAGGACATAAAGGTGTGGCAGCTGTGACCCTCCCTCAGTTCCCTCCTACTGCCTGTGCAGCAGTATGGAACCTAATGTGTGTCTGGCTTGCTGGTGCTTTAATATTGGCTATTCTCATCCAAACTTCTAAAGAATCTTCACAAGATTTATGAACAGCCGTCATTCTCCTTATTTTAACGTATTGGAACAGAATAAAACCCAAGCTGATTGATTTTCTCTGACGCAAGCTCCCCCTCTACAGACTGCCTTGTACAAGGACTTGAAGGTGGTAGACTTAAAACCCACAGGCCTCATGCCTCACTTATCTTATGAGATGGATTCCATTTGCATATGGGCACATCAGGCACCTGATCTGGTTTGGCAAATCCCTCATCCCAAGCAGGTGGTCTGCACCTCATTCTCCTTTTGGATCCAGGAGTCAAGTGACACACAAGACTGAACTTCCATCTACTGGAGCAGTCAATGAAGGCAGCATCAGAATCCCTGTGGGTTCGAGGACCCTATGCCAGTGAAGCCTGCACCGTCCAGTGCACCACTGACCAGGTGGGTGATGCCTAAGAACTCAGCAGAGAATTCTGGGTTGAGCAAAGAGCCAACACAGCATCCATGGCACTGGATTCACCTAGACCTTCAGATCATGCCTCAGACATTGAAGCAGGGCACCGTCTGGAGTCACACAGAGTAATGGGGCAGAAGCTCATGGAAATGCTCAGTATGTAGCTCTATGTAGAGAGACGCACAGTAAGACATTGGGAAATAACCCCCTTCCTCCCCAAGCCTCACCCATCACTTAAGATGAGTGAAAAAAATAACAGAGTGACACCATTGGTACCAGGCTGGATATCAAAAGCGCCCCTACATATGCACTGGCACTGGAGGAACAACTGCAACCTATGCCAGATCCATACCTGGCACTGGAGACATCCCTTGGTACCAGCACAAGCCTGATACTGCTGACGCCTTACCCATTGGTGGCATCTATGGAGGAGATACAGCCATCTGTCCTCTATGATTGAGCAGAGAACTGTCCCGCATACGATCCATCAGCGGATCTAAGGACTTAGCCTCCACCGCATCAGGATTGGCACTGGTATAGCCCCAATAACCTGCCAGCCACCCATATGTTTACAGGATGCTGCCCTGACCGTTCTGGAAATACTGAGGCCTATCGTTCCAGGTGTCGAGAAACCACTTGCCTCTAATGAAAAAAGGAAAAGGTCCTCCTCCCCAGTGATATCACTGACTCCAATAATACCCAAGTACCAGGAAGAGTGGGACCCAGAGGTATGAATGCAGCAGCAGCAGTCTTCCTCCACACCCTTGTCCCGCAGAGGACCTGTCTCTGTCAACTCCAGATGAAACAGTCATTCCAGCACCGATGCTGATCCCAGATGATTTAAGGGCATTTCAGGAGCTCCTGATACAGATCACAGTCACCTTAGAGATCAAGAAATCTAAAAAATTATTTGCTATCCATCCCTGGGACCGGCCAGACTATCTCTTCCTATAAATGAGAGAGCTTTAGATTCAGAAAGAGCGCTGTGGTAAATGCCAGTCACCTACTGACGATGAAATGCATAGAAAAATGATATCTAGTACAGAAGGAATTGAGTATTTCTACTTGCACCTCAACCCCAGTTCCTTAGTAGTCCTGGCTGTCCACGCTCACCAGGAACCCAATAAAAGAAAAGGATCCCAAAAGACTTAACCTGTTTGGGTGAAAGTCCTCCTGTGCTTCATTCAAGCTGAAAGTGTCAAATTTGCCAGGTTGTCCTAACTAAGTACAATTTCTTAATATGGGATGTCACTCAGCAGACCCTGCTTCCCTCCTCTACTCCCCCCGCCCCCCAGAAGAGAGAATAGCTTAATTACCTTGTTACAGAGGGCCAGCTGGTAACAGAGTCCGCTCTTCAGGCTGCATTGGATGTGGCAGATACCACAGTCTGGTCCATGGCCACCTCTGTTATCATGTAAATAGCATTCTGGCTTTAGGCATTCGTCATGAAGTGCAAGCCATAACTGAGGATTTACCATTTGAAGGATCAGAATTATTTAGTGAGAAAACAGCACCCTGTACTCGCTAAAGGACTCCAAAGGAGATGTGGAGGTCCCCAGGAATCTGTACACCTCCAGTGTACCATCGTCAATCACACCACCAGGATAGGCAACAAACATTTCCATATCCCAATCAGTCTAAAAATCTATAAAAGTACAGGAGAGGGTGATAACTCTCCTCGACACCAGCCACACACAGCGCTGCATTCATGCATTGCCAAACTTGATAATTTGGTTGAAAGCTGCACCGACACCAATCAACTGAGCAATCTCTTGAGCACCAGCCTCACCTCGTCCCACCAGGCATGGTTGGACATCACCACTAACAAATGGGTGCTAGATGTTGCCACATGCCTATACCATCCAATTCTTCTCCCTACCCTCTTCCTGTCTTCTTCCTCATCCCTCTTCAAGGACCCTTCTCATGAGAGCCTTTCACAGCCAGAATTGGCCTTGTTACTCTGGCTAGTAGCAATAGAGGAGTTGCCTCAGGAATACAGGGGAAGAAAGTCTATTCTCTGTATTTTCCTATTCCAAAAAAGAAAAAGGTTTTTTGGTCCTATCCTACACCTGAGGAGACTCAACAGATACATATGCTTTCTCAGATTCAGGATGGTAATGCTTGCGTGCATCACTTTGAGGTTAAGACTGGTTTGTGACTTTCAACTTGCAATATCCATACTTCCCTATTGCCATCTCCCTGGCTCATAGAAAGTCCTTCAGATTTATAGAGGGACCCAAGCATTATCTAAACACAGTCCTACCCTATGGACTGTCCATGGCAATGAGTGTATTCACAGATTGCCTGGCAGTGGTAGTGAGATATCTAAGGAAATAGGGACTTCATGTCTACCCATACCTAGATGATAGGCTGATCAGGGTCAAGTCCCAGGATGGAGACCAAGACAGCCCTACATTGAATCATCTCCTTGCTCTCCTAATTAGAGCTCCTAGTGAATTATGAAAAATAGTCTCTCACACTTTCGAGGTGAATAGAATTCATACTCAACTCATGGTCAGAGTGAGCATACCTGCTTCAGTAACTTGTGCATGATAACTCACACATGCCTGGGACCAGTAGGACACATGTAGGTGTGTCCCTACGTGACGCTGCTTGCTAGATTCCTTCTGTGGCCATTACAGTGGGGTACTGCCCAGCTAAGCATCATTTGAGCACATTGGTCATGGTACCACCCCAAATCTTGTGAGCACTTACCTGGTGGCTGGATGTCTCGAATGTGAGACTAGAGGTGTCCTTCTTGACCTCCTCCCTGACATAGACAAATATATAGACGTGTTTAACCTTTATCCATTATTATTTTATACAATTATTATAGATGTGTTGTAACTTTTATACATTTTAATTTCTTTAAATTTTCATTTGCTATACACAATAAGTTGAAATGCTTTTAAGACATAATGTGGTTTCAATCTGTACAAAACTATTGGATGATAGTTTATTGGTCTTTACTACGTATTAAAATAATCCTTTGAGATTAAGACTATATATGCTCTCAATAAAATTCTTTTGGGTCTATGTTTAAGAAAGTACACCTCTACCCTGATAGAACGCGACCCGATATAACACAGATTCGAATATAACACAGTAAAGCAGTGCTCTGGGGGGGCGGTGCTGCGCACTCCAGCGGATCAAAGCAAGTTCGATATAATGCGGTTTCACCTATAACGCGATAAGATTTTTTGGCTTCTGAGGACAGCGTTATATTGGGGTAGAGGTGTACCATGAATAGCTCACTGGATATATAGGAATCTATGTAGCTGAGTATTTTCAAGTGCAATAGCTTCACAGCATGAATAGCTTTATAAAGAAACTGACAGCTAGTTTGTTTTACCAATGTAATATGGTATAAAGATTTTAAACCTTGATTCCCTCTTGCTATATAATGGCATATTAGGCTTTTAAAATAAAATATAACATTAAAAATATGGAATTATTTTTTATGCAGGCTGAGGAAGAATTTCTACTAATGGTGAATGAAATAATGGAGGAACAACAGCATCTTAAGGATAGATTAATAACTCTCAAAACTGAGGTTACAAAAGCCCAAAATGAAGTTGAGGAATCAAGGAAGAAATTATTAACCCTTAATAGGTAACTACTAACTGTACTTGGGTATAATAATTAGTTTAGTAATTTCAAAAGAGGTCAGCATTTTAGAAGCTTGAACCTTTTGTGGGAAGTCAGTTGTCATATTGGATCAGACCTGAGGTCAGTGTAGTCCAATGATCCAGTCTCCAGCAGTGGCCAGCATGCTACAAAGGAAGGTGTAAGAACCCGTAGTGGGTAGATGTGGGATAATATGCCCACCCCCGATTAGGTCTCATCCTGGTCTCTCATAGTTAGAAATAGTTAAACCTTGAATTTTTTATTAACATTTTAGGGTGATTTTTCTGTTCTTTTCTGTGTGCACAGTGCTACACTCAATGCCTGTCAGGTATTGCATATCTTGAGGGAAATACTAATTTTAGACCGCTTTCTTGTCCTGCTTCTGCTGCTAAATCCTCTTCTGTGGGAACGGTTCCTCCTTTAGTTTAGTCTAGTCTATCTTGTCTTCCCCAATCCTGCTTAATCTGTGTGCATATATTCTCTTTTAGCACCTCCAACTGAATCAATATATGGTCATTATTAGCCATATATTGATGATCAACCATTGTTCAATCCAGTGACTCATTGCCCTTTTTGGGGATAAACATGTATGTGTTAGCTAAGAAAATTTGTGAAATATTTCTCACAGTATACTTTATTCATAAAAAAGTTATAAGAATTCATAAGTTTGATACTCATCTAACAGAATGTATTGTATAACAATAATTACGATAAATAGTTTTTAACTGCCAACTATTAGGATTATTATTCTATTTAGCCACTTATATTTTTACAGTAAATTGATTAGGTGATCTTGAATTGTATTTCAAGTAGAAGAAATGCTAGGAGAAGATACTATGTCTGTTCGTGGTTTGAAGGGAAGAAATCTTCATGAGCAGAAGTATGGGCTGGTAGGATAGAGATTGTAGTTGATGTAGTAAGTGTGCTAAATTATGAAGGCTTGAAACTGTTGAACTGTGATGATATATCAAGACTATTTTCCGCCCCTCTGGTATTGGTAAAAGAATCCATGTTTGAAAAATGACATTACTGGTCTGCTTACCTTTAATTCCTTCTTGGTGCTAATGCATTATATAATACTTCAGATCATTACTAGGACCAAGTACTTACCTTTTAATGGATAATGTAGACTACAGTAGAAAAATCTTTCTTGTTTCTGTTAGTGCTTGCCTGATAGTTACATAATTTTAATAATGCCAGTGTTTAACAGATTCATACCTTTGTATGGTTGCAGGGAAATGGGTAAGTTACAAAAGGAAGCTATATCTATTGAAACCTCTCTGGAACAGAAAAGATTAGAGAGACATAATATGCTTCTTGAATGCAAGGTCCAAGACTTGAGAATTTCTCTCTTATTGGGATCACTGGATGAAATCAGTGAAGTAGAGGTACTGTAGAAAATACTTATGAAAGATGTACTATAGCAGAAAACATATATTGCTGAAGTAAAATGTTTTTTCCTAATGGCTGACTGCCCTGGTTATATAGTAATGTAAAATAATAATATAGGCACTGGCCAAATCCATCTTTATGCAGCCAGTAGAAGGGGCTATCACAACATTTTTACACCCACCCACATTGGCAACATCTTATTGAAAATATGTAAAAACTTCATAATACAAAGGCATTGCCACTATCAACATTGCAAATAAACATTTAAGAGGATGCATAAAGACAAAACTATTACTGCAAAAATGTAAAACCCAGATTAGATAGGATGAAATTCAGATTTGGATGATTTTCTATCGAGGACTCCTCCTTAGATGATATTCTGACATTTCCCCCCCCCCACCCCCTCCACCCTAAATATGAATATTATCTAAATCTGAGCCTACTTCCTCCAACAGCTATAGAAATAAAAGTCAAATAAATTAGAGACGGAATATACTCTTAGGAATACTTATGACAGTTTCAAGTCCTCCCTCCTGACTTTCACAGCAGGCAGGGCCACTTGGAGGTTTTTGGGAGTCTAGAGCAAAATCTGAAACTCGGGGCCCTCCACCGTTCCAAAAAAAATTACCACTGAGGGGAGGCTGGGTCAGGGGATTGGAGGGCAAGCTTATCCTGCAGTGGCAGCTCCTGCTCTCTGTTTGAGAGGGCCTCCAAACCAAGTGATGGTGAGACTCTATGCCAGTTTGCAAAGCTACTTGGTTTCCTCCCCCCCCCCCCCCGAAATGGGTGCCCCAGAGCAAACTGTCCCTCTCCCTTGCCAGGTGGCCGTGTCAGCAGGATTGCCTCCGCTCTCCCCCCCACCCCCGACTGCTGTGAAGAGTAAAAACTCTTTGCCTTTATCCTTTGTCTCAGTGGATAGAGTGTGAGAGGGAGAAAGGAAGTTTACAAGGAAGCTCCCTGAATCCAGTCTTGGGAAAGCTCCTCAGGGTGAGGATAGGCAGAAATGGATGGGAGAGGAGGAAAGAAGAACAAGGGGACAGGGGCATTCAGTGGAGAGAAAGGGGATTGGAGGGTACTCATGGAGTGTCTAGATCGGCAGAAAGGAGATGGCATAGGGTGAGCTGGGGCTGTGGCTGTCATGGAGTAGGAACAAGGTGGAGAACTTGGAGGGGAAGTAGGAATGTGTCACTGATGTGTGGAATATGGGAGGGAAAGTGGTTCTGGGGTACTGACATGAGGAGGATGGAAGCAGCATGTGAGAGACTGGGACTGGGACGGAGCTAGAGTAGTAATTGTTGACCTGGGCTTGCAGTGAGTAGGAGGCAGTCTGCTTGTGCTCATTGCCAGCAGCCTAAAAGGAAAGGGAGATTTGTTTATTTTTTCTAACAATTGGCTGGAAGGGGTGTTTTCTGTTGACTAATATCTGTAGGAGCCTTTTTTGAAGGGGGATTTAAAGACTCCCTGGAAAGCCCAGTCTAACAGACCAGAAATGGAGGTAGCCCATTCTAAGTGCACTCTGGACAAATGCACTTCTGCTTTCATGATAACACCACACCTGCAATTGTTGGATTCTTCAAAGTTCATAGAAAGACATCATTTTCAACTATTAATACTTCCTGCTAATCAACTAGTAAATCATAACGTTTGATTACAGAAGTGTATTAAATAAATTAGAAAAGGGAAAAGTTGCTCCATTTTTCTCCCTCATTCCATGTCATGTAGACTGTTCTTTTTAGTTGTTAAAAAGAACACTATATTTCTCAACTGAAAAGCCCTTCATCTCTGTTACAGCTGGGAACTGAAGCAGAAAGCACTGAGGCTACTGCAGATATTTATGAAAGAGAGAGAGCAATTCAGATAGACTACAGCAGTCTAACAGATGATCTAACGGTGAGACCCTTTATTTTATTTTCTTTATAGTACTATAGAATGAAGCTTTCATGCATTTTTCAGCATAATCTTAACCAAATGTTTTGACTGAAAACTGGTAGGTTTGAGATTTGACAGCAGCCATTTCCTGTTAGACATCCTGACTTTTTAGCAGTCTATATGCATTTTATCGATCAGAATATTCCACTTAACTACATTCTATAATTTAAAGTTTTTGTAAAGTGCAAATCTAATGGAGGAAGAACAGAAATTGTAATTTTCCTTCATACTACTGCATTCATGTGGCCCTGCAATAGAAGTCGCATACCTGGCCACAGAACTTTCAAGAGTAGTGTTTGGCAGATAAGGGCCTTGTGTCAATTCCCCGGAGCCTTGCATTCCATAGACCAGTGGTTCTCAACTGGGGTACATGTACCCCTGGCAGTACACAGAGGTCTTTCAGGGGGTACCTTAACTCATCTAGATATTTGCCTAGATTTACAACAGGCTACATAAAAAGCACTAGTGAAGTCAGTACAAACTATAATTTCATACAGACAATGATTTGTTTATACTGCTCTATATACTATACATTGAAATGTAAGTACAGTATTTATATTCAAATTGATTTATTTTATAATTATATGGTAAAAATGAGAAAGTAAGTAATTTTTCAGTAATAGCATACTGTCTCACTTTTATATCTGATTTTGTAAGCCAAGGAGCTTTTAAGCGAGATGAAACTTGGGGGTACGCAAGACAAATCAGACTCCTGAAAGGGGTACAGTAGTCTGGAAAGGTTGAGAGCCAAAACTATAGACCAAGGGTATAAATACCCTGTCTTCTGTAACAATCCTTTGGATCATCTGTTCATCTGCTGGAGAAGTTGCAGAACCAGCCTTTCCCTTTCTCCATCATGTTAGTTTTCATGAAAGAGTTGTAAATAGTTAAGTGGAGTGGCTTAAATCATTGAGTGTAATATGCACTCAATCTTTTTTAAGTTCTTGTTCAAGATGACCAATCTGTTGATGATAAGAGTTAAGATACTTTTCTTGTCCTACTATATTCCCTACTGTACATCAGCACAAAAAGGGTGTTTTATGTCTCAGGGAAATGTGCTCAGGCAAAGCTGCAATACCTGCAAGGCCCTGCCCCAAAGGACCAAAAAAATGTTCCACAACTCGCTACTGCAAGAATCTGTAGTAGTGAGTTGGAAGAGTGTCTCCTAAAAAATTCTCCCCATGCACAAGCAATGTGGCTGCTAATCCTTACCCCAGTCTGCTTCAAAATACCAGGCTCAAAGGAGTTGGTCATTGTTTTGTAAAGGTCTTTTATAAAGATGCTCAGGAACAATCAAAATTGGTTCTGAGGGCTAAAGATACTACCTAGTTCTTCAAATAGAGCAAAGGAAAGCACTTTTATGGTATCAGAAATTCTTCTTCTCCAGCAGAATGGCAGGGTAGATCACCCAGAACTCAAGCTGCTTCACATAACAGAACGGTTTGGCTTAAGCCATATATGATGGGATGTCTTGGCCTGTCTAAGGAAGTCAAGGCAGAATATTAAGAGACCAGACCTCTCTGCTAGGAGGTGTCATGCTGCCAGATGGAATGTGTTAAAAAGGTTTTCTCAAGGCAGAGGCCTTTGACCATGCTTCTTGTCCATTTTATTTCAATTTAAATTATCTTGGGCTTTTTTTTTTAATGTTAAGATTATTCCTGACTATTGCCAAGGTCTGTTCAGCGGCTGTTTCTGCTTACCGTGTCCTGATGTAAGGGACCGTGATATATTTTCATCTGTGGTGAACCAGTTTGTATAGGGTCCTCTTGTCTGGGAGCCTGCTGATTCTATTGGCAAGTAATCCCCTTTTATGACTTTTTGTCTTCTGCTTAGGACCTACAGTCTGATAAAGAGATTGAGGCTCATCTGACACGATTGCAGCAGCAAATAGTATCCAAAGAAAATGTTTTATTCAAAACAGCTGCACCAAACCTAAGAGCACTGGAGAAATTGCAGACTGCTAAGGACAAGTTCCAAGAATCAGTAGATGGTAATACTGAATCTTCCTTATTATTAACCATTTCTGTGAAAGTTTTCCATCCTGCATAATCATTATGCTGAAACTGGTCCTATTTTTTTTTTACTCCTTTCATGTATTTGAGTATTTCCTTTGTGTTTGTGTCAGAGACTTACTACTAGAGGCCCTGTGTTTTTCCTTAGTTACACTTTTATACTGCCATTTCATATTAATAATCTTATTTATAAAATGTTGCATCTTATTCCAAATTATTTCTTTAAAACTTTGTGTTCCATCATTAATTCTGTTTGTATCTTCACCAAAAATATCTTCGTAAGCAAGATATAGTGTATATTCCTTGATAAAAGGTTTATTACATTTCAGAGATGACTGATTTGCTAAGAATTTTCTGCTAATTTCCTTAGAAGCAGCAATCCATGTACCAGTTACCATATCTTTTCTGGAGCTCAAACACCAACATTACTGCAAAATTAGTGGCGTGCTGTAAGTAGCACACTACTGAGAGTGCAAGGAATACCACTGCCACACCTAAATATAGCCTTATAAACTGCTATAGAGTTTACCCAATCTAAATATACAACTGTGAACAACCTGTGCTCAGGCAGAGCTCCTTCTCTTCACACATCAGTCTGGTCTTGTGTAGGGAAAACTGGAAACATCCAAACAATTTTCTAGGTTTTCAGTCTCGGTAGCTGAGCTCTGGGAGCAAATTTAGGACATCGCCATGTTGCTCATATATGCACTGAAGCTGTTTTCCGTTTATGTTGCAAAACAGATTTCTCTAGTAAAATGCTTATTAGCTAAGATATGGATTACTAAGAGAATTAAACTAATTTTAAGCTTATTATTGAGCACTTTCTGCAAAGCTAAAGTTAGTTCAATTTATTCTTTCATAGCTTTTGAGGCCAGCAGAAGGGAAGCCAGGATATGTAGGCAAGAATTTGAACAGATGAAAAAAAGAAGATATGAGCGTTTCAGCCAGTGTTTTGAGCATGTCTCAGTAGCTATCGATCAGATCTACAAGAAACTCTGCAGAAACAGTTGTGCTCAGGTGTGTAATGTTTTAAAGTACTTGGCTTAAAAAAAGTTTACTAGCTTGCTTTCCCTCAATTATAATTGGAATCATAATAGTGAAAGTTTCATTAACTAGAACAGTAGAATTCACTTTTTTTACTCTCCAAAGATATGTTATGGTTTCAGTCTTGAACATGAAGTTTATACAAACTGATTAGAAGACAAAGATCATTAGGAGAATCACAATTACATGAAGAAAAGATAGCATCTACCAGTCTACACTTACCTGCAGCTTTCTTCTGTGCAAGAGAGGGATGGACTAATGTGTTCGCTCTTTTGGGAGTTTGTTTATTTGATTTTAGACTTCTGGAATACCATGCGTAAAGTATATTCACTATTTTTGGTTTTTAAAATAAATATTATTGGTGCACAGATCTAGTGGTGGGTATAGCAAGCATCCAGAACATTCAAGTATCCATATAACCAGTTAACAAGACTATTTTAGATATCTTGACCCTAGCATTTTTGTTTTAGCACTCCGTACACTTCTCTAAATAAATGGGGAAAAAAACACTTACACATACCCAGTTTATATCAGTATATTTATTTATAAAGAACTATAGAACAATTGCTTCTCTGTATTAACTCCTCATCAGTCATTCAGCATGTACTTCTGAAACTTATAAAAGAAAAATATTACCAGTCTTTCAAAGTAAATTATAGGAAATCTCCCACACAATTTGTGCATATCAAGTTCAGCAAATTTTTAAGTATTTCTGCAAATGAGTTCAAGTTTTGCTCCATACCACAGACACATTTTCCACGCTTTTTCTCCCTCAGAGAGAACGTGAGAGTTTAATTGTATACAGGAGATTTAACTACATAGATCTTCACAGTGATAACTGATATCTTCCTGTGCCCAACATGTAAGATATCCTTTCTGGCCTCATAAAACCCAAGTTCATACCCCTTCTTATTGAAGGAGGCCAGGGAGTTAAAGTTGAGATCACCCAGCAGTATTAAGAGTGGGAGATCTGGAATAACCACACTTCAGCAGTTAGTTATAAAATAACGTATGGAGAAAGCCTCTGTGCAAACTTATACCAGCAGCATAGCAGTTAGCAATCCCTTACTTGTATTTTAAACATAGTGGTCTAGACCCGGCAACGAATGTACTACAGAGAGTGAGTTGGAATGATATATAGCCTCTGACTTAATTTATACAGTCTCTGGTTTGTTTGTTTGTTTGTTTGTTTGTTTGTTTGTTTGTTTGTTTGTT